>NC_020493.1:11020904-11025977 GCF_000184155.1 Fragaria vesca subsp. vesca | reverse complement strand
ACATTTCAGTTGTTTGCTTTGAATAAAAAAAAAAAAAAAAAAAAATAAACAACAACTAGTTTTCTGTGAGTTACACCTTATGTATGAAGGAAACTTATGCTACGAGACTAAATGGTATAAGCCATAATATTTTTCTTTTTTAATAAAATACTCAATTTTATAAAAAGAAAAATATTTGGCAATTAAAGAAGATATTAACGTCAATAAAAAAAATCTTTTGCGTGGGATGTAGTCGTGTATAATAAGTTGTCGCACATGACGTATATAGATTTATCGTGAAGTTGTAGATATATATTGAAATATAATATGATACTCTATTATTGGTCAGCCGTTGCAGCAACAACATTCTACAATTGTTGTCCGATATTTTATCGAATGACAACAAACAACACGTTATTCAAAAGAAATTGACGTAGTTGAATAACATTTTATGGTTGTTGCCCGCAAGTATATCGAATGACAACAATTAAGATGTGATTCTTAAGGTTGACGTAATGAAATCTATTGAATTTCATGATTTCATGGCTCTAGTAAGCAAGAAATATGAATGTGATACTCTTTTCTTATGATCACGTATTACTGCAGCTTAGTTTTTTTTTTTTTTTTTTTTTTAAAATCATTTTTATAACAAGTTTGTGATAATTTTTAAACCAGAGAAAGTCATTACATAACCTCGCTCTACCGACTATGGGTAGATAAAAAGTTTGTGACATAGATTAGACTCCTCATTTGACAGTACCAAACTCATTTATTCAAGCACTCCGATCTTACTACTAGTGTATGACGAACATTGCAGTAGGCCAAATTAAAATAAGTTAAATTTTCTCTTTGCCCTTACCTGAAGGCTAAGAGGTGCAACCTGATAAACAAAAATAAGTGTCTGAGACACCTCAGATGGCTTGCGAACACATTGCTTCTTGTTCCTGCTTCCAATAAGACGTCCAAGTTTCCGCATATAAGTCACCGGAACCTCCACAAGGGCATCAAGTAAAGAAACCTCTGAGGCCTCACCTTTCTTGGCCTTCCTATTTGCCTTTTCGGCCAAATTTGGGCCAAGTTTAAACCCAGTAGCCTTACCTGTGACCAAACCAAGATCCAACCTAAGCTCAACTTGCATAGGCCCAACCACAGGCCCAGCCCAGTCAAACTCATCTCATCCAAGTCAACTTGCTCCTCCTGAGTCAAACTAGCAGTCAACCCTCGACAATTAGGGTTTCACGCTTTCTCCGGGAAACCTTCTGGGCACGACATCGCTGTCACCGTAGCTGGCACCAGAGACGACGACGCTGCCGTCACACCCTTCTCAGACTCTAGCTGGGCCACTCAGGTCGCCGGAATCAACTTCAAAACACCCGAACGGTCGGCGCTTCCACTCAGGTCAGCTCTTGCAAATTTCAGTGCCGTCTCAGAAACCAGGCCCCTATCACAACCTTGCTCCCCATGCACAAAGAAACCACACCCACGACATAAACCATGACACTTCTCAATCTGAAAGTCGAGATTCACAGAAATCTCCAACGAAAAGTTAAAGACATGGGTTGCCGGCATTCTTCGACGAAGATCCAACCTAGAGGTGACAAACGGGCTGCTATGCACGAGCTCGACACGAGCTGGCATGTTTAAAAGCGGCCTGGCACTACCCAAGCCCGTTAACGGCTCGGGCCGACACAAGCACGGTATTTTAATGGGTCGGGTTAGGCCTAAAAAAATGAGCCCATGGGCCCAGCCCGCTCTAAAATATAATTATTATTTTTTCATTTCTAAAATAAAGATAACATATTTATAAAATAAATTTAGTTTTGAGTGTGAACAATAAACTTATATACTAATAATTATTTATTTGAGTATGAATTTGGATTTCCCTAGACCCATAAGAAGTTTTTCCTAAAAATTTATTGATTTTGAACAATGAGCATTTATCACTTATTTCTTTAATTTGTTGACAAAGAGAAAAATGATTGATAGATTGTATGAATTAGTTTTGGTTTGTAATCGTATCGTGTATAATTAAAAGTTGAGATTATGAGAGTAGAAGCGGTGGTACATGACATTCACCTCGACTATTTTCTATTTTCGGCACGAAACGGGCCGGCACGGCTTGTTCATGAGCCCGGCCCGAGCACGGCCACCACATTATGGGCTTGGGCCGTTGGCCAAGTCGGGCCATACATTTGAGTTAATGGACCGGCATAAGCCCGAGCCCATTAAGAAGTGGTCAGTCGTGGGCCGACCCAAGCACAGCCTGAAACCCGATTAAGCAGGCCGGGTCGGCCCGTTTGCCACCTCTAATCCAACCTTACCCGTAGCTTCTGAATCTTGTCCTTCCTCTGCACCAAAATCGAGTTAGCACGAACAAACTCCCCCAAATCCTTCCCTATACGCATGAGAGCCCTGTCATTGCACATGGCCATTCTTAACCCCTTCACCGATACCCAAACCTCCAATTGATGCAAGGGAAGAGCATCCAAAGGGCCAAGACCGTCATAATCCGCCAGCGCCAATATGGCTCCATCGTAGTGTCCTGGTCCACCATCAAGAGCGCTGTTTTTCTCGTCCTCTCGTTTGAATTGGAAGACGAAGATCCCTGGCTCCTCTTCCAGAACCAGAAGTCTCTCCGTGAGACGCCAAATCCTAAACCCCGCCTTCGTGAACACCGGCAAAATCACAAGTTTCTTTGGTGAGACAAACCTCCCGCACAGATAAAAGAAAGGACTCTGCATAGCTTTGTCTTCCCTGATCAAGCTCGTTGGCTCCTCTCCATCAATCCCTGATAGCCGGGCTGTAGCCGCCGCCATGTCTCGATGAGAAATTTCTATCAGATCCGCCGCTAGAGAAACCCTAGCAGAGAGCAGAAGAGTTGACCTTAATTGAACTTATGTAATACGTTAGATTTGTTTCACACACTCTTTTAGCTAGTTCAGTTGTTAAACTCATTTGATTGAGAAATCATATTGTCTGTGACGAATAAGCATTCCATTAAAACCCAAAATAGGGTAGCATATTACAAGCCCAAATATGAAATTCAGGAAGTAAAATATAGCCCAGAACAATAACAAAAGAAAATCAAAACGGCCTGACTCAGAAACAAACTCTACAGAAACCTAGCCGCCACCCATCGTCGTCGGCACAAACTGCATGCCTGCCTGCATAGAAAATTTCTCTGATGACCAAAACCGCTCCCAATCTGAAATAGCCATTCCACAAAACCCAAAAACCAACCAACCCAAGTAGAATCGAGATAGCACTCGCACACATAAGCCTCAAATGTACCATGGAACTCACTGCTAAAGCCAGCAGAAGAAACGCTATCGGAGCCGTCGCAAAGAACCGAGGAAAGCAAAAAGGATAGAAGTGTCGGTGTATGCACCGGAGACATTGCTCAATCTCTGTACACCTCCATTTCACAACTTGCATCGCAATGCATTGAACAGCAGCAGAGAGATCCAACCTTAAGGAGCCCAAGGCCATAGATATGAAGAGAAAGGCGAGGAATTTCGATGATACTTGCAAAGATTGATTTTGAAGCTTATAGAGAGATATATAGCATGAGGCCAAATCTGGAGAAGGGGAGAAGAAGACATGAAATTGGGAAGAAAAAGGACAGACTCTGCCGCCGAAGAACCGGATGGGGCTGTCGGAAGGACAAACAAAGCCGTCAGAGGGATGGGCAACGCCATCCAGCAGGCGGACGGAGCAGCTAGAGATCAGAGCACACCGGCGACTCTCAACAAAGGCTCTTAGCAAGAAAAAGTTTAGAGAGAAGGCAGAGCTTGCAGAGCTTCTCTCCCTACTTTTCTTATTTTTCTATGTTTTTTTATGGGAAATTCGTCCAAATAGTGTTTCAACTTTTAGTTCTTATAAATTTTGGTATCCCAAGTTTTGAAAACATCACAATGGTATCTCAAGTTTCCAACTTGACCGAATTTAGGTATATAGAGTCATTTATTCCGTTAGTCGACTGTTAGTTGACAAAATTTGAAGGGTAATTTTGCCCTTTCATACTTCTTCTTCAAAACTCTCTTGTCTCCATCTCTCATTTTGATAAACCAGTGTAATTACCCGCCCCCCCCCCCCCCCCCCCCCCCCAAAATCACCTTCACCAATCCAACTACAATGGGTTTCAAATCCCTCTTCTCCCGAAATAAGAAGTCCACTCCCTCCTCCACCGCCGCCACGCCTTTGGTGATGCGCTCGCCGTCGTTTGCCACGCTCGCGCAGATCGCTGAGCTAAATTAGATTTCAACAAATTCGACGTGAACAACAACGGCAAGATCTCGCTGTCGGAGCTCGACACGATCATGGGAAGCCTCGGCCACCTGGCTCCGTCAATGATCCTGGAGGTGTACGTCGACGACGACAGGTTCATCGACATCAACGAGGTCGTGGAGCTCAACACCAAAGGGATCAACTCGGCGGAGGCGATGCATAATCTGAAGGACGCCTTCTCCATCCACGACATCAACAGCAACAGCTCGATCTCGGCGGCGGAGCTTTCTGTAGCGCCTTCGCATTCACCGTGAAAAAAAAAGACCATGGGAGAACTTGGCCGGCGGCGGTGTCGGCTTGGACCGAAAAGTGGCCACAGCATCAAATCCTTATAGGATCTAGGCTGTGTGTGGGAGATCAAGGACACGAGCTGCAGATCCTCATCACTCATCAGCACCACCACCCCTCCTTCATCGCAGTCATCGATATCAATTTGATTCATGACAATCCCAATCTTCGACTCCTTCGATCCCAACCCAATCGGTTTAGTTATTGGCATGGACGGGCGTAAATATGTATATGGAGCTGCAAAACAAAATAACAAAGAAATGGTCGAACTCGGAATTCTGTGCCTTCTCTACTTTTTCTTTTCTGCTTTGACGGTTGCATATCACCTTATATGATTGAGGGAGACTGAGACTTGAGGGAGAATTGGGAATAGGGTTGGGTTTGTATATCGATGTTCAATTGGTGATGAAATAAGGTGTTAGAGATCATTGATGAATTTGCCGCCCAGGGGGGGCGCTTAATTACATTGTCTGGTTTATCAAAATAGGCTTATTTACACTCTCTGGTTTATCAAAATGA
>NC_020493.1:11009541-11020698 GCF_000184155.1 Fragaria vesca subsp. vesca | reverse complement strand
GATGTTTTCAAAACTTAGGATACCAAAATTTATAAGGACCAAAAGTTGAAACACTACTTGGACAAATTTCTCTTTTTTAATATTACACATTCTTTTAGAAATCATATTGTCTAGAACCAATGTTGTTATTGTCGGTTATCCAATTTGTTTAACGAGTCGGTGGACTGTTGACCTCATTATTCATTTGATAAGCTTCTTAGTAAAATTTATTCACAAAACAGTAAAAAAAAAAATTTTAAAAATAAAATCAAGCTAACCATAAAGAAACACAAAAGACACCCGTCTTCACTTTAAGTCTCTGATATATGTAATTCATTTATGTACTTACATATTCTATGTGGTGATAAGATTCATCCGTATGTTGTTAAATAAAATAATATAAATAATGAGTTCGATGAATTGCTTTGAAATTGTTAATGTAACCAAATAAATAAATAAATAAAAACGGTGTAAATTTCTTCATATCACCCAAAGAAAAAAAATATGTATTAGTTTCATTTACGACTGTACGGCTGCCGGCTCCGATCAGTGTCGACCTCAAAAACACGGCAAAAGTTTACTTGATCGAACTGCATGTCTTCTAAAACACAGTGAAATAGTGAGAGTGATCATCAGAGTACGTACATCATATAAAATTTTCTCTCCTTCAATACATTATTACCCCGTTGAACTTTTCTGCTTTGTAATCAGAACCAAAAAGATCGAAAAGAGAAAGCTGTCTTCTCTGTGTTGGGATCTAAATTGATTCTTCACCCACAGATAAGAATTGTATATATGAGTATGATGACAGAAGCATAATCTCACCTTTATATTGCACTCTGGTTAGTTTGGGTTTCATGTGAGCTCACTTACACATCGCATTTGGACCCAATCAATTTCTTAGCTTTCTGTTCTTTTCGTTTCTATTCTGTATATTACTAATCGAGCAATTGCCTTTCACCTCTGCAGGCATCCCTCACTTTTATGAAAAGCATGCACTTTCCTTCTCCACTACCGCAAGTTCATATACTTTTGAGATAATGAGAGATTCCAATTCATTATTCAGGGCTACAATTGAAGAAGAACAAAGAAGATGCTTAATATTGCAGTACTTGTAGATTGCCTTTGATTTGGTCCTTCACCATTGGTGTACTAATCGTCCACCTCATTCGTTTTCTTGGCCAAGGAGTTGGCAGCATAGAACAACTTTTCTGTAGTGTTGTGTGTGTGTGTGTACATATAGATAATAGATGTCAACTTCTTGAAGCTCACTAATGACCCTTTATATTTTTGTTTATGGCCAGAAAGCTCGTTTCTCCTTTAAAAGAAAAGCATTTTTTTTTTTTCAGATCAAAGGGACTAATTAAGCAAGATCCTTTTGTAATATTGGAACATCGACTTTCAACTACATCCATCTTTTTGGTTCGGTTTTTCATCAAAAAGTTTGTACGCCGGTTTATATGTTTATTATGTATATAACGATTTAAAGGTTCGTTTTTCTTTTTGTGTTTAAAAAATGACTATGTTGAAGACTAAAACTATGTACAGTTCATAGAATTTGATTCTGAGAAAAAAGAAAATCAATTGTTCAATGATTCCTCGAATAATGTTCTAAGTTCAATATATATTCATCTTCTCATAACGCAGTTCCAGAAAGTTGGCTCCTCCTGATCGACTTTTTATGTTCTTTCGTTTTCTTTCGGCTGAAACCCAAAAATATTGGTAGATTTTATCCAGAAAGACTCGTAGAAGCTAGCTAGCTAGCTCTGTTGCTCGCTTCTCAGCTTAAAGGCACGTCCATTAGTTAAAATTGGTGTATAATTTCTAGTTTTAGTTTTTGTGACGGTGCTTTTTCAACAGTGCATGTGTTCTTGAGGCTAGCTAGTTGGTACGTGAATGGCTTCAGCTTTTTGGATTCCCTTGTCGAACTCGTATCGCAGAAAGCATACATGTAGTTGATGGAAAATTACTATACTTGTGGGAACATTATCATGACGAATGCGAAATACCTTTTTCCTGCTATGAACTAAAGTATATATGGTCTTATCCTATTATTTGATGCTTACCTACGTTTTATTACACATGCTGAATTAGACTAACTTTTTCTTAATGCATGGATTAGTGTGTTAATTAGCTTATTCTCAGAAGTGCGCGTAGGTTGCTGTGAACTGATTAACAACTATTGTTCTAGTTAGATTCATCAAGGATAAACATGAAATCACTCGAACTCGAGCACGCCACACCTGCTCGATCCCTATAACGATTCTTAGGCTAATTTACAAATGGACCAAGCTATACGTAAATGTGTAATTATAAGAACATAAACTAAGCTTTATATGCCCTCACAACACGAGAGAGATTTATCCACAATACGTGCTTATCCTATATAAGCCTTAAGTTTTTGTTCTGGCCCTTGCAGGGACGGGTCTAGAATTTGAAAATGGGATAGGTTAAGTTAAATAGGGTTCTATCTATTGGGCGAAGCCTAAAATTTTGTTTGTGGTCTCCATAAAACTTACATGAGAGCAATCCCTCTATGTCATAACAAGAGAAAGTTTGAGCCAAGTTTAGAGCATAGCAAGTACTAAAACAATCAAACATGTATACAATTCATACTTCATGGTAAAAAAAAGATCAAATTTCAAATAGACCACTACTAATGTAACATGCATAATCAACTTATACATACAAATCCTCATAATGACTAAATATGTATTCTAAACACCAGTTAGGGATCGATGATTAAAAGAAGAAAGCCAGTATTTCACCCAATATTTCCTCTGCCATGCAGGGTACTAAAACTTTACTAATTTTTTTAGGGTGCTGAAATTTGCACACCAATGATCGCAAATCACACACCCTTTTTATATTTTAATGATACTTTATCTAAACCTTATTCTTCATTCCTGAATTGCCCTCCCGTTTATAATTTTTTTTTTTATCCAGATAATTTTCTTTCTTTTTCTTTTTCTCTTTCTCCTCCAAAGCTCAGATTACACACGATCCTTTACTTTTTATTTCTTTTATGGAACCACGACCATCATCTTCAACTCTTCCGGCAGATCTTCGTGTTCCCTTCATTTTCTCATTCTAGCTGTTTCTCAGAAACCTCAATCGATCAATGTCTATATTTAGCAGCTTTTCATTTGTAAAACTTCCACGAGGCTTTTCATTTACAAATTATTATTCTCATCAGATAGATTCATGGTTGGGGAAGAAAGCAATGGATGTGGATATCATGATCTATTCACCGGCGGAGACTGGTAATCTCATCTGGGATTTATAGGTAGGCATGTCAAATTCTATTGAGAGGTTTTGGTGTTCAGGAGATTTGGGATTATTGGCAATGAAGTTCAGGGGCAAAATCAACAAATATTATAGCTGCTATAAGGTTGTTAAACACCCTCGTTGTTAAATTTCTGTGTTGCCACTTGATTATGAAACTAATTGCATCGAGTTCGCTATGCAAATGTTGACTTTGCTTATGGAACCTGGAGATCCAATGATGTGGTCTATCACAGATGAACATGGCTATGGCTGCTCATCTTGAATAAGTTGAATATGTACCTCATAAGTAGTTCCAGTTCTGATCCTCTTCTGGCCTTTTTTGTGTGGGAGTTTCTTGTAGACTCTCACCAAAAAGAGTTCCTTGAAGACGAGTCGTTATGGTCAGGAAAGCAGCTCTGGCGGAGATATTAGTGCTTGAGATTTACTGGAAGGGTTTAAGATATTACCAATCTAAGCTTTGGTATTGAAAAAAACCAGAAGATTGGCTGGAGTATTGATGATCCTCTGTTTGGATTCAGAGAAGAGAGAGACAAGAAAGAGAAGTATGTTTGAGACTTTTGAGTTTTTCGGAGAATATAGAAAAGAAAACAAAAGAAAATAAAATAATGAATGTGAGGGCAATTCTGGAAAGGAGAAGAGAGCTGAGATAAAGTATCATTAAAATATAAAAAAGGTGGGTGGTTTGTAATTACGGGTGTGTAAATTTCAGCACCCTTTTTTTATCCTCAAAATATTAAGGTGGGCTGCAGCAAACCTCAGCCCACCCTTCCTTCCGTGCGCTCTTGTACTACAATGGGACGTTTGGTAACAGCGACTTTGTTACCCAGGCTTAATTTCTTAAATAAGCCTGCACCCTATGGAATCCCTTGACCCATGTTTGGTGACAGCATGATTAATTTATGATTGAAATTAATACCAGCAATGATGAACCTGCAAACCAGCAAAGCTCTAATTCCAATTCAAAAAGCTTAACCTCCAGGGTGAATTCACAATCCAAATTGTACCAAAAACTAAAAATCCCAACCACATATTGATAAATTTACCCGACTACAGTTCTCTGAAACAACTGCCATCCAGGGAAAACTCAACGTGGGCTAATTCACAGTTTGCCATGGATTTTGCAATTGGTCCAGTACTCTATCAAATTGCTTCACACTCCATCCTTCAATTTCCTTTGAGTTCTTTCTCCCATTCAAACCAACTGGATAAACAAAAAAAGAGGAAATTAACCTGTGTCAAAATAACGATCTAGATCTCTACCTCGTCGATGTCCCTTCTCTTGGGATTCCAGTAGGTCTCTTCGAGGTGCTATATATACCCGATTATCAAATCAAGCTCTGAAACCTTGCCGGGAAAGAATTCGACAACGACACGAGGAAGGAGATGACCAGCAGAAATTGAACATTCGGGTTGAAGGCGGTGACGACGACGACAACGGCGGTGGGTTGAAGACGACAACGGCGGCGGTGGGTTGAAGTCCGACGATTGAAATTGAAGAGAGAGAGAGAGAGAGAGATGATTTTGGGTGTGAGAAATAGGCTTCCATAAACCCATGGTTTTTGGGGCGGCGGATTAGGATCCTCTCCTTGGCTGGTAGGTGGCCTTGGTTATCCTTAGCTTTTACTCTCAGCCATTGATAGCATATCCAAAGGGCTAATAACAACCCACATCAGCAAACTTGTAATAAATGTAGAATTTTTAATACTTCACCACTTTAGAGGTTTAACCCCGTCACAATCTCCATCCCTTTCCCTCCCCCTTCACGATTTAACTCGATCTCTCCCCCTGCAACACCCAAAACCTGCATTTTCCATGAAAACCTGAAACAGTATTTCACACTAGAAGAACAAAACAGAGATGAATCCCGAAACATTATTCAAACCAATATAAAGAGTACAAATTTTTCAAATTGAAATCATGAATCAATCGAAGATTCTACACCAATCCGCCGATTCTACCCTATGTATATATATACAAATCATCAATTGTGCGTCGTCAGTGTCGAGATTGAGAGGGAAGCGGTGAAAGAGAGGCACGAGACGATCGATGCAGAGAGGACTTCGCAGTTGCCGCATACGATTATAATTCGTCTTTCAGGCTGCTTTGGAGATTTGATAAAGATAATTGCTATTGGGTTTTGATCAATTTATGGAATAAAAATTGAGAATTTGGATGGGTTTGTGGTTGAGGGAAGTTGTTGGGCGATGGAGATTGTGATGGCTGCTCTTTCATATCTCAAAATTTCAACACCCTCATCCTCCAATATACGAACTCATACATGCAGCCATTGCCTCCCTGGCTCCACCCTCATCCTCCAATATACGCGCACACAGTAGAGGGATATTTGGGTAAGAGGCTTATGAATTTATGTCTCCATGAATTATCATCTTCAAGTTGCAGGCTGCAATAGATGAATGCAAGGAAGACGATGAGACGAAAAGGAAGAAGAAGATGGAGACTGTGACGGCGTTAAGCCTCTTTAGTCGTGAAGTATTAAAAATTCTGGATTTATTATAGTTTTGCTGACGTGGAGGTCTATTGGCCCTTGGATATGCTATCAACGGTTTAAAATAAAAGTTAAGGATAGACAAGACCAACTACCAGCCAAGGAGAGATCCTTATCCGGTTGGGGCTTTATGTAAGAAGGAGGTCTGAAAGAGAATTTGGGGGACTGCTCGTTTAAAAGAGTCGCTCCTGTTACCAAACATGAGATTTCAGATATTGGACTATGTAAGAGAGTGTAAGATAGTCCGAACCCGGGTAAACAACAAACTAAGTCATCATCATGTCATCGTCCGAAAGTATTCCCGCTAGAATTATTGTTGGATCTTTCAGTAAAATAGACAACAATAATAAGTGGAGGATATCATGAAATAACGTACATTGATCTGCTCTGCTGCTCACTAAGGGGATGTATTGTATTTGAATTCATACAGACTTATTTTAATTAACTGACTTTTTGAAAAGTCTACAGACTCTTTGAAAAGTTCATAGACTTTCACTGATTTCTTAAAACCATCGATTTTTAATCACAGACTTTTACTAATTTCTGAAATTTACAGATTTCATATGAATGACTTATGTAGATTTCTCAATACTTACAGAGTTACAAGAAAAAAAAAAGATAAAGATGCAATGACAAACACATAATGACACCGATTATAAGTTTAGTACTCATCTATTTAATTTCAATGCATACAGTTGTAATATTTGATTGAAATACATAAACATAAACATAGGTAACAAAAAAATTATATTAACTTAACAACACGCATATTTGTACATAAACCAAAGACATATGTTCTAAAGTGGGACATTAGATGTTCATAAGTTTAATTTATGTACGCAAATATAATAATATATGATCATGTGGTTCTAATATCAAGAGTTAGTAGATAATATTTAGGTTATTGAGGGTTCCAAGCATTACAATTAAAATACAACAAAATGTTAACATTCAAAAAACATTGAAAAGAATAGGTAGAATAGAACGTTGATAGCACAAAAATATTATAAAAAAGAATAAAAAATGATGTATCGTAGGATCAACCTATTCACATGTAAAGAGAAAGTATGTCGTAGACTTTTCCAAATCTTTGCTTTAGTGGATGGAAAAATATTGGAGTTTCGTGTGTGTAATTTACACTACAAAGTCTACAATTATCCATGAGTTATTAATTCCATAAGTATGAATGATATTTTGAATACATCTGAACTTCTATTCATTTTAAAAAGTCTTAATTGAATACCCCTGAACTTTGGTGGAATTCATAATGATTTTTTAAAATCTAGTTGAATACACCCAAACTTTGATTGATTTTTAAAAGTCTGTATTGAATACACCTAGACTTTAAAATTCCATAGACTTTTTTAAAACTTTCATTAATTCCATATACAATACACTCCCTAAACTTTTTTGAATAGCTAGTGCTTGAGAACACATATTGTGTTACATTGGGGTGGGGGGTGTATACATATAGGAATATGATTGATGAACATATATATATAATACACCTTAAATCAATGACTTGTATTTTGATTGATGATACAAGCTAGCTCCAATACCATATCAGGATCGATTTCACTCTTCTCATTGTATTTCACAACAACATATATATGAATGATAAATCGATAATCTTAGTCATGTGTGGTACACTCTTCGTTTTCTACTTTCTTTGTTCTATATATCGATCGATAGGCACTGTCTCGATTCAATGCATACGAAATCATCTTAGCCAAGTGGGCGGTGGCATCAGATGCCGAAATTCACATTCAACATGGAATTCCCAGAAACGTTAAATATAAGATCGATAGAAGAAACCGGCATCAAATCAAAATTGAGAATTGTTTAAGCGCATTAAAAACCTTTCGAACCAACTGCTATCCAAGTCTGGATCTTCCACCCCAAAGTCTTCAGGAAAAAAAATAATAATTTCCCTCATTAGGACAATTGCCATGACTCTCATTTGTCCCCATCATTTTAAAGCTCGCCACTGCTTCCTAACCACTGGGAAATTCCTTGATAGCTACTACTTTGAAGGTTAGTCAAGTCGATCACTGAAAACATTAGGATTTTCAGGACAATTAGGGTTTCGGGAGTCTTGAAGATTGGAGGGGCTAGGGTTTTGAGGCAGATGGGGCCGCAAATTATCACTGTTATACTGATGAAACTGAAACTCGTGGTTCTCTGGGGTTAGAATAGGTTTAAACTGGAGTGATGGCTCTATCAGCTCATTTCCACCATAGTTACACCATTATCGAACCTAGGGTTTATTGGGAAAGGGTTCTGGTAGCAAGGAAGATGATCAAATTCAAAGTTAGGGGTGTCAAAGCACTGCGGGAATTGGTTAATTTGGATCTGCTCATTACTTTGGTTGGGATTGAGGGAGGGGAACTAAAGAATATTGTTGTTCTGGGTTAGAATAGCTAAGGGTTTCTAGGGTTTGCATTGTCGGTTCAAATGATGGCGGGGCTAGTGGGGTTGACAGCTCCAGTAGTAATATTTTAGAGTTATTACCACCGGAGCTGTCAACTTGTCTTCCCGATGCTCATACCTTGTCTTCCCGATGCTCATACCTTGAAACTCCAGTAACTAGATACTGTTTTCGATAAGCCCGACTTGCTTCTTCGCCATAATCCACCTGCCAGATAGAAAGAGAATAAAATGATCAGTCAAACAGAACGAAAATTAATCTTAACATAAATTGTTTAAGTTTGTCACCACTTTTTCATTGATTCTTAAACTAAACAACCATAAGCAATATCATACCCAAACAAAATACCAGGATGCTTGAAGAGGAACAAATTTATACCTGATCACTGGAAAAGTAATCCTACTGGCTGGAAGTTGCAAAAGAAGCTAGAAAAGGCTGAATCTCCCCGCAATCCCTTGAGCTACAATGTTTCCCATACCATCCATTTCTACAACAAAGGAATTGAATAAGGTCCTTGAACTACTGATTGTTCTCCTTTTCCATCCTTTCCAGTTTCTCCTCTCCTTTTTTCCCCTTCTCTTCACCCTAAAACTTAAAGTTTGAATTTCCATGCATATCTAAAATCTAAATCAGCAACCACTCCCAATGAAAGAACGATACTATTATGTGTATTCGTAAGGAAGGTTGTAGAGGTATTTATAAGAGGTTTGGGCGATGGAATCAATTTTGAAATGAAAGTTTGTTTAGTGAAAAAACAAAATTATATATATTAATTGGTTTCACATTAATATACACCGAGTTCAGAGACTTCACGTAAATAGTAAATGCGTCCAAGAGTTGCATATATTAAGGTAGCTAAATGTAACTGTTTTTTCTGACATACACCTCACCTTGATTGTCATTTTACGTGATAACGTCTTTGCAATAAATCAGCGACCATTTTCTAATGGAAGAACGGGTAAGATATATGACTTAATAATTACTAAGAGCATCTCCAGCAGTACAGTTAAATTTATTGTTAAATTTGTCAACATTTAAATTTACAACAGTAATTTTTTAACTTTTGCTCCAGCAGTATTGCTAAATTGTATACATTAGCTAAGTTTTAGTTAATTGTCTCTCAAAGATTGATAAATTTATCAATTTTCTCTATCAATTTCTTAAGTATACTGCTGGAGCAAAGATTCATTTAAAAATTGATAAATCTCTAATTTTTTTCAATTTATCAATGTTGCTGGAGATGCTCTAATATGCATGTATCCTGAAATATTTAGAAAATTTTGGGCGATAGAATGAATTTTGAAATGAAATTTTTTAGTGGAAGACATAATTATAAACCGGTTTCACATAAAAAGAGACTTCTTGTGAATAAAGTGAACGCGTCTACAAGTTGAATAATTAAAACAGCTAATTGTAACAACTTATTCTGACACACACCTTAACTTGTTGGTCATTTAACGTGAAACACTATCTCAATAATTCAACTTATTCTGATACATACTGCAACTTGCATGATAGCCTCATTAAATCAATGACAATTTTTTAGTGAAAGAACAATTAAGGTGTATAAATTAATTACTAATTAATAATAAGTATGATGATTTAATTAGTAACGAGTTGACCATGGGGGCGACCTCTCGAAGAAAAGAGGAGGTGGCCGGGCAGGCTAGTGGCGCCATGTAAATGTAGACGAGTCCTAATGGAGGTGGCCATTTTGGTGTGAATGGTATGGCCTACGTCGCGACAATTATGGCCGGAGTCGGAGGTAACGGGACTGCGGTGGTCGGATGCGAAAGAGGTGACGGGATTATGGTGCCTAATTAGGTTTTAGGTGCCCTGATCAATTAGGGCTGGGATTGTCAGACCTAGCTTAACTGCACACCCCTCTACGGTTTGAAATCTTAGGCTGGAGAGTATGTGTTGTTGGGCCTGGGCTTCATGTGTGGGCCTATGGTTTTGGATGCAAAGCTTGACAGCTTGGTTAACATTCTTATTTCTTCTTTTATTTTGTCATGATGATGAGGAATACTTTTATGCTTGCCTAACTTAGGTTAGATGTCATCAAAACTAGTATAGAAGTTAACGGTGTTATTAACAGCATGCATCAAAATTGTGTTAGGTTTGTAAATCTAGGTACCATTATGTTAGTTTTGAATGTTTAAAAACCTTAATTATCAGTGGCAAAAATTTTGTGTACCGTTCTTAAAATTTTCTCTCAAAAAAAAAAATTGATTTCAGTAAAACTTAGATTACCTTACATTGAAATGAGGTCATTTTAAGTTGGGTCACTGAAATAGGCAACGAGAGATTCAAATTAGTACTAAATGAGTATTTTCCATTTTTTTATTAAGGAAAATTAAGAAATTATAAAAACAAATTTCACTTGTTCATTTATTTGATGGACATCAAAGATATTGTGTTCATCATTATTCTTAGTGCAAAGAACAAACATATATAGATCCGTAAGAAGAAAGACATAGTAACAAAACTAATTGGATGGAATGCATACACATTTGCCTTGATTACAAACATAGAAGCCGTCTTTGCATTCTGGCAAGAGTTTAAGGTCCTAATCAATATCACGAACACAATGTTGAGCATCTGCCTTAGGAGAGGAAGCTTTTTTTGGGACGCAGACACATTTTCCATGATCACAAACAAAGAAGCCTTTAAATTTCGGCAAATGTTTAAATGTGCAGTCAATATCACGATGGCATGGTGTATCATCCGCCTCTGGGACTCTAGCAGCTTTTACGCCTGAAACTTGCAATGATATGTTTGTTGTAGTTTAACATGATGCGTATGTGTAAATTAAATAAAATAATATGTGCATCAAGATTCACTTATATAAATAGTGAGAGAGAGAGAGAGAGAGAGAGAGAGAGAGAGAGAGAGAGAGAGAGAGAGAGAGAGAGAGAGAGAGAGAGAGAGAGAGAGAGAGAGAGAGAGAGAGAGA
>NC_020493.1:11007805-11008830 GCF_000184155.1 Fragaria vesca subsp. vesca | reverse complement strand
AGTAAACTTCTACCGCAGTAAACTTCTACTGGGGGTCAGTAAACTTCAATACAGTATCTTCTTTTTAATTTCATGCCAATTATACACAACAAATACCCATTTTACCCTAATAAACAAATTCATTGCCCCCTACCCTAGTAAACCCAGTGGAAGTTTACTGCCCCCTAGTAAACTTCTACGTAGTAAATTTTCACTGGGGGTCAGTAAACTTCAATACAGTATATTCCTTTCAATTTCATGCCAATTATACACAACAGATACTCATTCTTACCCTGATAAACAAATTCATTACCCTCTAGTAAACTCAGTGGAAGTTTACTGCCCCCTAGTAAACTTCTACTGGGGGTCAGTAAACTTCAATACAGTATTTCCTTTTCAATTTCATGCCAACAATCTGCCCCAAATATATCACCACCACCACCACCACTGTACCAAATAACGACCATCCACCACCATCATACCAATCACATCCTAACCAAAATTAAAATCAAAATCAAATTAAACAAAAACACATGAATCTATCACCAAAGCTAATTAAATCAGAAAAATTGAAGAACTTATCTTGATTTCTTACCCCTTTAAAATTTCGAGGGACTGTGGTGGGTCGACGAGAAGGCTTGGTAGAGAGAGAAAGGTGGCAGCAGCAGCGTCTTAACGGCAGCGGGGACGGGTGAGTTTGGTGAGAGAGAAAGGTGACCCAGATCTGAGGCTTGGTGCAAGAGAAGGGGACGAGGAGCTTGTTGGCGGCGAGGACGGGTGAGTTGGGTCGGGTCGAGAGGGAGAGGTTGTTGGCTCCGTCGAGGGTGCGGAGGTGGCCGGGTGATGTTGAAGAGGGTCTTGACGGCGTTGAGAGTGGTGGCGTTTGTGGGGACGAAGTTGGAGGTGGCGTTGGTGGGGGTGGTGCAATTGAAGGTGGCGGCGGCGGAGGAAGGAGCGGTGAGAATGGAGAGAGAGGCCGGCATGAGAGTGATGGTCTAGAGAGAGAGAGAGAGAGAGAGAGAGAGAGAGAGAGAGAGATGTAGGAC
>NC_020493.1:11006694-11007785 GCF_000184155.1 Fragaria vesca subsp. vesca | reverse complement strand
GAGAGAGAGAGAGAGCTCACAGACTGCAACAATGAGTAGACAACCCAAAAAGCTCATCCAAGAAGAAGCCATGTCTAATATCTATTGTGATTAAGCTTGTGAATCCTCTTGTTCTTCATCGAACTATTTATACAAGAAAAAATGAATCAAGTTATGATTAGACTAACAAAAAAGAAACGCACAACCAATTAACTTTGAATTCATACATTTTGTGGTTTAAATTACACGAATTTATTATGCATCTTTTCATTGCAGGAAATTTTTGAATGTTGTTGAATAATACTTATTATATCTCTAAAAATTTCTCCTAAAAAATGCCTATTAATTTATTTTATGTAATGGTAGTATTATAAAGAGTAATTTTACATGCACACCCCTTACTTAATATAATACCTATCTAGTTTTTCATTTCAATATTATACTAAATACACTTCCCAAACTGCCTCAAATACCCTCAATATCTAAAACTAATAATAATAGGTTATTTAATATAATTATTATATATTTACTATTTCACAACTCTCTTTACATATTATCTTTTATTTTCTGTTAGATTTTTTTTTATCTGGTTAGAAATTTTTTCTTGAAATTTTCAATTTATAATAAAAAAGTAATATTATATTCAAACTCTAAATCTCTAATATGATATCAGTCGGCTAGAATTTGAAGAAAACAAAAATATTAAACATACATATTTTTTTCAAAGATAAAAACTAAAGTTGATAAAAAAAAGAAAACCAAATGAATCGGTAAATAGTACATGTGATTACGACAGTAATCAAAATTCAGGTGATGAATTTTGGAGAAGACTTTTTATTTCTTTTCTTTTGATGCGTATTAATAGTGGAGGAAAGTTAGGTTTTAGGGAAAAGGAAGTTTTTTTTTTCCCTAATAATTGATGGATGTTTTTCACTACTGAAAAAAAGCACTTAGGAGACGGAATTATTTCCTCTCCTAAGTGACAAATTTTGTCTCCTAAGTACTTAGGAGACGAAACGTCCGTCGGCTAAGATTCGTCGCCTAGGTGTGGTGAGGTAGACACTTAGACGACGAAACCTAAAATTCCGTTGCCTAAGTGGTTCTTAGGAGAC
>NC_020493.1:10983297-11006401 GCF_000184155.1 Fragaria vesca subsp. vesca | reverse complement strand
AAAAAAAAAACATTATGTCTCCTAAGTAAACATTTCCATCTCCTAAGTTATACTTAGGCTACGGAATGTAATTCCGTCTCCTAAGTGATTCATATAAATTTTTAGTTTTATTTTTTCAAAATGTCGTCGTCTAGTAAAAATATTCCGTCTCCTAAGTAGTACTTAATTCATTCCGTCGCCTAAGTCGTTCTTAGGAGACGAAATTGAAATATTTCGTCTCCTAAAAACAACTTAGGAGACGGAAACTGTTTCGTCGCTTAAGTACCACTTAAGAGACGGAATTTTTTAATTCCGTCGTCTAAGTGCTATTTTTCAGTAGTGTTTGTAATTAAACATACCTATAAAATCTGATGTAAAATATAAAATAATAGGGTTGTGTATTAAGAGATTAGATGTGTGTATTTAAAATTTCTCTACTATAAAATGTAATGTGATTATATGACAACTTACACTTATATTGGTTTCAGTATGATTATATGCCCATTTCCTGAGCATATGCATTGACTTGATATTATACACAATGCATGCACTTGACTATACATCAACTTCTCATGTATAAGTTGTGATGGTATTGAATGCACAAACCATAATATGATACATTTGTATCATGCATGTGAAGGGTTAAGATTTGTAATACATTTGAAATATCATGACGTAATATTGTTTCAAAAATATACATTTTTTTGTATTATAACTTCTTTTTTTTTTAAAATAACAAGCTTTCATCATTATTGAAAATGTCTAATATAAGGGGGGTGGATATGAAGCCTAAACCCCTGATTGCAATAAGCATGTAGAAGAAATCCTGAAATAATCATAGGAATCTCAACAAAGTACATATATTCATACAAGCATTGATCGACTACAAAAGACTACTCTGATGGAGACGACTCTATTTGCTTTGTCACAACAGTGATATAATGGAAAGATCACTAGATATGTACCACAATTACTAGATATCTTATTGTCTAATAATGCAGCTTTTCTACTATGTTGCCGTCGGAAAATCCTGACGACATTTAGTTTCATCCTGCCACTAGAAGGTTGTGCTCATTTAACCAAGCAAACAACGTGTCGCTTACCTTGAACAGATAAGGCACACATGTTGTATAGACCGGCACAAGGCCCTTCGTGCCCTATGAAATAATGGTAGGGAATTATTAGCGATAGAACACCGCTTAGTACTACAATAGAAATGCAGTAAATCATAGATTAAACAAATAAACAACACATAAAGGGAAATTAAATATTGGACTAAAGCCCAGGCCCAAGCCCATGCGCAAGCCCAAACCTAAGCCCAAGTCCAAATTGTAGACCCAAAAATGCAATGGAGACTGCTCGTGGTATCGCGTCACCGTCTTGCAAGCCATGGCGACGCCGACCTACCACCGACGGCCAACCTGTCACACCATGAAAACTTAGGCAATTTGATCATCTTTTAAGACCTCCCCTGGCCAATACACATCATCACCATCGACAAGGTGATTTCAAGAGACTCAAAACAAAACAAAAAGGTCTGTTCTGATCTAAGCCCCCCGGAATTCGGCCTCGCACCACTAGGCAACACCGCCACCAACCATCCACCACCCACCTGTTGTGAGATTGGACCCAACTCGATCCACAAGCGATCGAACCCTCTTTGAGAGTCCTCGACGAAAGAACCTCGCGCTTTGGCCAAGGAAAACCCCCAACAACCTCTTCCACGATCGGACTTATTACCGAACAAGAGGTCTATACAACTCGTTTGACACCGTCGCTAGAGGGTTCACTCTCTCTATGTTGTTTCTCTCTCGCTCTCTCTAGGGTTTTAAAATAATTTTTGTATTATAACTTAATTTAGTTAAGACTTTTTAAGGATTAAATTCATTTTATTGGACAAAATCTTAACAAATGAGCATGACTAATGAATATTGGAAAATTTAAGGGGTATAGTTTCAAAACTGAGAGAACGAGGTCTTTAATTATATTATAGAGTTAAACTTATATTTACCCCAAACCTTATAGGGATAAACTTAATTGGGGCACAAATTTAGTTATATTACATTAAAATGAAATCATTTTAAGTTATGCCATTGGAATGAACAATGAGGTGTGCGACGCACCGTTTTCTTTCATTGCTCACTTACAGAGAACGTTAGTCGTATTTAAGCTGTTTAGCTAAGGTTTCATTATAATGTTGTTAACTTGTTATGATTGAAATGTTAGACACATGGCACGATCCTATTCATCTATTGATGAAAGTATTTTCATTTACCTAGTTATCTTTCCTTTCCTAGCTAAGTTCGGGTTCGTTAGAGGTCTCCTTTGAAAAAATAATTAAAATTTGTTTAGTCCCTCTGGTTTGAAGTTAAGATTTGTTTTGCCTTTATAGTTTCATTTTAATCTGAATAATCCTTAAAATCACAATTTTTCTTTAAAATGGTAATTCCGTCAATTTTCTCCATTAGACTGTTGATGTGGCCGCTAAAAATTGCAATATCATTAATGGCCATATAAGTATTCTAACGGACAAAATTGACAGAATGACTATTAGAGCTTCTCCTGTTGAGTTGGACCTTGGGGAAACCTCTTCTGCATAGGGTGGTCTTAGGTGTTCTCAATCAAGTTAGATGATTCTAACAGTTCTTGTTTATATATCATAGTGCCTATTCTAGGGTTTACATCATTAAGAGATAACTTATGTCATATATGTCGTTTTATATAATTCCATTTTCACGTTGCCCGTGAGGGTGGATTGTGTTTATGATGTATTTCTACATTTTCTTTGATCAATAAAATGACTTCACGTCCTTCATAAAAAAAAAATAATAATAATAATATTTTAAATTTATACATAATTAATGGCTACTATTAATACGTAATTTTTGTTTTCCACACCAAATAAAGTTCATTAAAATATCATAGCTAGATTCGATCGGGCATATATCCTTGCAGCTTGTGGGATGCCGATTGAGATCAAGCAATCGGGTAGGAGAGGAGGAAGAGGAGGATATCAAACTCGTCTGATTTATGCGGCGGTCGATCGTACGATTGTTGGTCTCGATCTCGCCGGTTGTTAAAGGGTCTTCCCTTTCCTTCTGGTCTGGTTTGAAGCGGCGGTTGATGACAGTTGTGATCACGGGTGTTCATCTCTGTGGTGCAGACCACGGCAAGATCTCATTGGGGTTCAGTAGGGTTCGTG
Source organism: Fragaria vesca subsp. vesca (assembly GCF_000184155.1). Lineage (NCBI taxonomy): Eukaryota > Viridiplantae > Streptophyta > Magnoliopsida > Rosales > Rosaceae > Fragaria > Fragaria vesca. Next base: position 11,003,220 of record NC_020493.1, on the reverse strand, counting down.
TATATATGGCGGTGTGACTGCTTGGCCTCTCTAAGCTTCCATTGTGTTGTGTTATGGGTTGTGCTTGTCTTGTACGTATGCTTAGTCTTTGTAGTTTGTAGATTTCTAATAAGCTAGTTTACTAGAATTAGTTTACTTTGTTTTTCTATATGATTTATTTTGTTTCGTCTGGATTTGTTCTTTACGTGCGATTGCAATTGGTTACTTTAGGGTAGCCTCATAACTTGATTCTTACGTGACCCTTTTGAGGTAAGTCATGTATTTATAAGTTCTTTTGTTACTTAATATAAGGCCGTACGTCCTTCCTCGAAAAAAATACATTAATATATATCATAGATTCACCCTTTCTTAAAATCTAAAACGAAGTTGAAATGGTAAAATTGGTAATGCAATATCATGATTTGACAAGATATTATGTGGAATCAAAAAAATATTTTTATTTACTTACATGGCATGATACATGGACCGAGGCCACAAATTTTATACCTCATTAAAGAAATAGCACTGGTTAAATTGGTAATACAATTTTATGATTTGGCAAGATATCATGTGAAATTAAAAATAAATATATTTATTAACTTACATGAAATTATACATAAGATTGATTGAAGCCACAAATTTTAAGCCTCATCGAAGAGAAATTTTTCAATGTTACGGGAGGACTACGTGTCAGTCTGACATGGTTCTACATGCTAATCAAATTTAGACAATCTTATGTATCATTTCATGTGAGTAAATAAATATATTTATTTTTGATTTCATATGATATCTTGCCAAATCATAAAATTGTATTACCAATTTAACCAATTTTATTTCTTTAATGAAGCATAAAATTTGTGGCCTCGGTCTATGTATCATGCCATGTAAGTAAATAAAAATATATTTATGTTTATGAAGACAATAATCTCACTCCGCCAATCTTAATTAAATTAGTTCATCCCCCCATTCTTTTAGCAAAATCCCTTTCAGCTTTTTATCTTTCCATGCCATGCATTCGAACCTAGCGCGCGTTAAACATTTGCCTTTTCTTCCCCAATGTCTATAAATTCCTCCTTCCCTTTTTTGTTTCAACAGATCAATCCTGAGGTGACACCCTAATCCACTCATTTATGCACACAAACACTAAAACTGATACACAAGCCCATACAGGCATGGGCAACAACAATATGAGTATATATAAGACGACGACAGACTTGTCCTCTCTCCTCCATAGTCCCAGGACAAAAAACAGAGCACCCATTTCATATTGGCCTGCGTCTCTCATATTAATTAGGGTATGTACGAGACTGCACCACAGACCACAGCCGCGTCTCCTCACACATAAAACATAGTCCCTTCGATTCTCTCCTCGCCGGTTGCTCAAACCCTTCAAAATGGACTTCATCTCCGGCCCACAGAAGCTCATCGTCGTCATGGGCGCCACCGGCTCCGGCAAGTCCCGGCTCTCCCTCGACCTCGCCGTGCGGTTCCCTCCGGCCACCTTCGAGGTCATAAACGCCGACAAAATGCAGCTCTACAAGGGCCTCGACGTCACCACCAACAAGCTCTCCGACGCCGAACGACGCGTCGTTCCTCACCACCTCCTCGGCGAGTTCGACTCCCGCCACGGCGACGTCTCCCCCTCCGAGTTCCGCCGTCTCGCGGCGCAGGCGGTGTCTGACGTTCTCTCCCGGGGAAAAGTCCCGGTGCTCGTCGGAGGGTCCAACTCGTTCATCCACGTGCTACTCGTCGAACGGTTCGAACCGGACGTTGACGTCTTTGACGGCGAGGTAGCGGCGTCGTCGCAGCTCCGCTACGACTGCTGCTTCCTCTGGGTCGACGTGGAGTTCCCGGTTTTGACGGCGTACTTGTCGCGGCGAGTGGAGGAGATGCTCGATGCGGGGATGTTTCAGGAGCTGGCCGAGTTTCACGGCCAAAACCGGGCGGTTCAGACCGGTGTGAGCAAGGCGATCGGAGTGGCGGAGTTCAGCCGGTATTTTGAGGAGTATGCGGCGGCGGAGGTGGAGGAGGATGATCCGGTGCGGCGAGGAGCATACGAGGAGGCGGTGGGAGAGGTTAAAAGGAACACTTGGCAGCTGGCGAAGAGGCAGATGGGGAAGATTGCGAGGCTGAGGAAGGCGGGGTGGGACCTGAAGAGGCTGGACGCGACGGAGGTGCTCAGGGCGGTGGTGACGTCAGATGATGACGAGGATGGTGGCGGGAAGAGGTGGTCGGAGATTTGGGAGAGAGAGGTGGTTGAGCCAAGCGTGAAGATTGTGAAGGATTTCTTGGAGGAGGAGGAGGAGTAGGCCAGCATTTTCCATACTCTTCTTATTTATTTCCTTTTTCTTTTCATGTATTAATGTTTGAGTTTTTTTGCTTTTGGGAAGAAGGGGTCCAACGCAGGTCAATATTAAATTGGGGGGAATTTCAAATTTGGGTTTGGGAGGGAAGATCTCAAGGATACTCGAAAATAATGTAAAAAAAAATGTTACCGTGACAAAATAAACGTCACTGATTCCTCAAATTTTAGGCTCATAATCATATTGATAAACTGAGTAAAAGATAATCGACTTGATATCCTATGTTCTACTCTTCTAGATTGATGCCAATATACACTCTCAACAAAGTGTAGTCTTGTTTTACAACGCAGGTAAGCACCACCACTATCTCTTATATATACGTACTTAAGAAACTTATTTTGTGTTCTAGATTAATGTTTATTTATACTCTCTATAAGACTGACTATCAATATTCGTCAAGTATTAACAACTAAGCTACATATTTACATAACAAGCAGATACACGTTCCTAGTGTTCATCAGCTCATGTTTCATGTTTGATTTCATATTGATATACGTTTCGATTTACGAAGTTACTTTGCCCTTAGTAACATTTATGCCTAACCAAATGTAAGCATAAAACCTTGAAGCTATTTGTGGAACATAATCCGAAACTTATGCCAGATTTTTTCGCACTTCTTTCCTAGTATGAAATTCAAATAACTATTGCATACAACTCGATGAAAGCCTCGTATCACACAATCAACAAGCAAAATTTGCTAACCAATTGTGATATTTAAAGTGCACACGTAAGTGCAACAATATTATTATTTAGGGTGCGTCTATTGTCACGTACCTCATAAACCACTTTGCTCAGAACATCTCTAACAACTTCCTCAAAATTTTTCCAAAATGAGGAAGCAAAAGCTAAAATCTCCAAAAAAAAATTTGTTCAAAATCTAACAGCTTCTCCATTTTAGAGATTTAGACATTTAATACAACAATAAAATATACTTTATCATTATTAATTATAACAAAAGATCATTATATATTTCATTATAACAATAAAATACCCAATAAAATATTCTATTGTTGTCTTGAATTCGTTGGAGCACGTGAAGAATTAAATCTTGGGGAAGGAAGGTTTTGCTGCAAATTTGGGGAATGAAGGTTTCTCTTTCTTCTCCATCCCCATTTTAGGGAATGAGATGGGGAAACTGTTAGACCTAAAAACAGCTCTATATTCCTCAAAATTGAGAAATTCAAGAAAATGGGGAAGCTGTTGGAGATGTTCTCACATCACATTCTTTTCACACCCACTAATATAATTTTAATTATAAGTTTACTTTGTTCACCCATTAACAATACCTAAAAAACCCTTTTCTCAATTCTACTTTGTTCACCTTACATTCTCTTCATATATTTTGTCAAATTCAGATTTGCTCAAGGTAATAAGTAAAATCACCAAAATTCACATGAAAGTATAAATCCAATTTAAAGAACAAGAAAAAACTCTTAAATTTAACAACTCAATGGTATCAGTCGATATTAAGATGCATAATGTCTGTAAATGTATCTCTAGTAGTAACGCCTTCCTTACTTCTAAGTTTCTTGAACTGATTTATCAGTTGTTCATAAATACGGTACAATTGTTGTCTATGAGAATTTACATATAAAGTCGACATGAGAAATAATGAGTAAAGGGACAGACGAATCATCAACAAAGAAAAAAAAAATACAAACAGTTTACCTCATCTTCAGGTTAAATGCTAGTGTCTTCAAACTCACGACAGAATATGATAAATCTGGGTTAGAATTATAAAATTTGTGTTCATCCAAAACAAAAAGATAAAAAAGAAAAAAAATTGTAATTTGTAATAATTTGTTGTCTCTTGCTGTAATTTTACATCAGAGTATTTTAGTATTTCAATAAATAAATAACATATGGGATAAGTAAAGTAGTTTGTGGGATGAAAATAGACGTACTCTTGTTTATTCAACAATTGACAACGAAAAGTTGAATGAAATCCCTTGGTACATTTTCTTATCCAATTAATTATATTAAAATGGTACGTGAACAAATTATGGAAAATGAAGTAAAGGAAATTGTCAATAAATATTTACATCACACAGATATTCAAAACAGACCAGTAACTGTGATTCTATTAGTTACATGGCGTGTAAAAGGCATTCCTCTATGCAATTCGTCACATATGGTGACGTGTTCGGAGCCTTTGCAATAAACAAGAAGAAGACAAAACAAACATTTCCGAATAAATACACCGAGTCACTGATCACGTCACTCACTTGGTGATCTGAAAATGGCGATAGAGTTCCGGTCGCACAAGGACGACGCCTGGTATGATGCCCACCTACTGTCGGAGTACGCCGGCGGTGAACACCGTCTCAGAATCAAGTTCGCCACCTTCCCCGACGACCATGACGAGTTGATCAACCTTAAAGACCTCAAGTCGCAGAAAGACGTCGAGGCATTGAGGTCCCGCGTCAGGAAAATTTCTGTTCAGCTCCAGGACTACGACTGCTCCAAAGTCAACAAGGGCTTAGTCGTCTGCGCCGCCCATTCTGTTCCACCGGACGACCGCCGCTACTTCGACGGCGTAATCGATATGGCGAGCTCTCTATACTATTTTCCTCTGATTTTTTTTGTCTTTTTGTTAAAGTTATTCTATGTGTTTGTAAAACCCACCACAGGTGCATGCTTGAGTCGGTAAGATTCTATGTCGTGGCACCTCGACACGGATTTAAGGAAACCGTGTGATTGTGGAACAAAAAGAAAGTGTTTGTGAAAATGAATGGGTCTGCTTATTGTAGTTTGTTATCGTTTGTTATGGTCAGGTTGTGCGTAAGGAGCATAGGATTGTGAAAGGAGAGGAAGTGTGTAACTGTAAGTACGTTGTGGAGTGGACTAGTGGTCCAGATGTTGGGATTCTATCTAGTCTAGCAATTGGGGACATTTGCCGAGTTCAGCAACCTGGTAGTAAGGTGCCTGCTACTGATGAGGAACTAATAAGCCCGGTGCTGAGCTCGTTTCTCGACAGGGCCAAGGAGAAGAATGAGAGCAATTTCTCTAATTCGACTATGATTTATGTTGAGAAAGGTGGCTGTGATTCAGAGAGTTGTAGGACTACTAGTAAGAGGTTCAAGGATAATTCTGCTCACAAGGCAAGTGTGTACATTTTGGGTATTTAATGCTTAATTTCGACAGTTTGTTTGGATTTCTTGATTTACTGTATCTTGTAGCTTGTTCATGTTTGGCCCCTTGTGTTGTTTGCTTTTCTTAACCTTACTTGGAATTTGACCCAAAAAAGTCTATGTGGCGATTTCATATTTGGCTTTCTACCATATACATTGAATAGCATTGATAGTGAAAAGTTTTGGAGGATTATGAGAAATAGCTAAAGTGGATTGGGAGAGACTAGAGACTAGAGTGTGTTGGACTTGTTTTATGAGGTTGGGAGTATGTGAAATTACCACCTATTCTGTGCTCCCTCTTTTTCTCTATCTGTACATGCTAGGATATATCCTCTATGTGCTTGTTTTAGCAATAAATTTGATACTAGTTTGCCTGTTTATAGGATACACCTGCCAGGAGATATATAGCATCTGTAATGAGCAGGTTTTCTAAAGGTTTGTGCAGAATTCCTTATAGCTTATCCCAAATGAATTTGTTCTTTTTCCTGTATGATTTTTCGAAGCAGAGATGATTGACGATCCTTCTTTCTTGCCTTATTTTTTTTAACATTGAAACCTTTCATCAAAACAGCACCAAGGCAAGAGTCAGAATGCAATTCAAAAGACCTACAGCAAAAGAGCAAACAAGCAGAGATGATTGAGAATCCTTCTGAAAGGAGTGGACTTGACATTGATATAGAAGGGATGCCGTATGTGCTATTTGTGGAGAATCTTGAGAAGGGGATATCACCTGTTACAATTATGCAGTTTCTGTATCAGCAAGTTTCAGTCTCATGTGTAGCTTTTGTTATGCCAAGTAAATCGTCAGAGACATATACAAGAGGAATCATCATACTGGATAACAAAATGAATCTTGAAAAGGTGTCCAACTTCTTGGAGAGTCCAGATCGCATCATAGTTTCCTCAAGAGGAAGGTATATCTTGTGTCAATTGCTTTTCTGTAATTACAAGTTGTTCAAACTTGTCTGTATGTTAGAATGGATCAAACGACTCATTTCAGCCTTCCAATAGTTTAAACAGCCCAACTAGACACTGGATATGAACTCTGGATTCCTTTAGCTTTATGTCATTAATTTTCAATTCTATGCAGGCCTTGGATAGTGTCTGAGAAACTCTTAGATGACACACTGAGAGCAACAATCCAAGTATCCAAGCTTACTTCACAGGTTAGTGCTAATCACTGCATACAGCCGTGGTGACTAATTGTTGCCTGGTATACGACATTTGTTCTGCCATGATAAATAGATGGATCCTGACAGAATCTATCTTTGCAGGGGGAGAAAGATTATCAAAATCTGAGAATGTAAAAGAACTAGTGTAATCGATCAATTTGTCACTAAAGTATTATTCATATGTGTTTTGCAGGCAACATTTGAGGGCAGAACATCAAGTAGCAATGAATTAAAGGTCGTTGTTTCTGGTAGTCGAGAATACCAGAAAGCTAATATGCTAAAGAAATTGATCAAGGAATTTATCGACCATCAATGCAGAATTCATAAGCGGCTGCTTTATGATGAGGCAGAGATCCCGAAGATACCTCTGTGATGGATTGTAGAGATAGTTGAGATTTTAGTTGCTTGTACATAGGGCTGAGTCAAGGTACATTGTGTACCCTTGCCGTTTTGATTGTCACAGGTTGTCATGCTAATAGTTTCATACTGGTGGTAGCATTTTGTGTTGTGAACTTGTGACAACAAATTTTGGCTACTGCCACAGGAATGCTGTGGCTAATTACAGTATATTTTTCAACTATATATATTGTGACTTTCATCAATTTTTCCAACTATAGATTGTCTCGGAACTTTTAAGTACGGTGGCACCAAATGGCCTTAAACAAAGAGGTGCCTCATGCCAATCTCTAGTTCTTCTCTGTTGTTGCTTAACTACCTCATGAGCTGGTGGAAATTTCGCCCGTCTTAAACTGTGCTGTTCTTTCCTATGGATCGTATCAACTTGTTCTTTGCTTCAGGTTGGGGCTGGTCACAAAAAACACGTCGGCCATTACGAAAGGTAACAAACATGATATTCTAGCTGTTCTGTGCATTTCGGAAGCACAGAACAACTTGCAGGTAGTTCTATAAAAAATAAAATAAAAAATAAAAAAAACTTGCAAGTAGTCTAGTCCAAGAATCATGAATTGAAACTAGACTATCTGCAAGTTGTTTTCTTAAAATGATTAATTTCAGTTTACCCCTGAGGTTTGTGGTTAGTATCACTGCAGTCTATATACTCTTAACTTTAAAAATTTACCCCCTAAAGTTTTTAGTTTTCATAAATCATGTCCAATTGTTGAAATTTCATCTAATTTGGACATTCAATGCTAGCATAGAATCTTAGAGAAAGCTAACTAAAGGCGACTTTTGTTGTTATATGACTATTTTAGTCCTTAAAGTGAGTTCTAAAGTCAAAATTAACATCTGAATTAGACGGATTTTCAGCAATTATGCATGATTTATGAAAACTGAAAACTTTAGGGGATAAATTTTCAAAATTAAGAAAACAGGAATTGAAATGAGGTTAACCTCAAACCTCAAGGGGTAAAATTAATTTAATTTTTTCTTAACAGATTTTATTGGCTAAGGAGGGTCCTTATTTATTCTTACAGTGCAGATTTCAACTTTAAACTAACTTTCAATCAAATTTTCACATTTTTACCGTCTAGTCTTTAGGTACTAACGTGTAGATCATCTATGTAAATTTTCAGCCCATTTGATAATCATTAAGGCACTCAAACTCGATTAAACTAATGGACGAACTGAATTCTGTTGAACTTGAACCGTTCATGTTTATAACAGAAAAACGCAATTTTGAGTACCTTAACGATTATCAAATGAGTTGAAAATTTACAGAGATGATCTACACGTTAGTATCTAAAGACTAGACGGTGGATATGTGAAAATTTGAACAAAAAGTTAATCTAAAGTGGAAATTCATACCAGAAAAATAAATAAAGCATCCTTAGCAGAAAATGACTACCTTTCTTAAGTTATGATAACTTCTGAAAGCACAAGAATCATGATTGGCTCCTTTCTACTATAATTTGTTTTCTTAGGCAGCAAAACTTCCAAGTCGAAAGCACAAGAATAAATCTGAAATTATCATATTGGCTCCTCTCTACTATAAATTATCATTAGGAGCCAATCGAGTGCAGACGTATGTTGGCTACCCCCAGCTAAAATTACACATATCAAACCATCTATGGATTGGTGAGCTTTTGACACTAATGTTTTCAAAGGCAAAAACAAAAGCATAGGCGACTTGCTAAAGCCTCGTGAGGGGTGATTATCAAGGTGCTAAAGAAAATACACGATGCGAATTAGCTGCTGGCAAAGCTGGCCGGGTGCAATTTTATTTGCCCTGTTGATATATCTTTCAACCAGATTCGATAATCAACAACAAAGTTTTTAAGTATTGAGATTTGGATGAACATGAATCATGAGTATTACCACCCAGAAATGTTGAAGAATCAATCTGTCTTGCAACTTGGACCTTTGAGGACTGTTTTGATCAGTTGGAAGAGACTATGAACTTTTACAAAATCATTATGTTTAGACTAGTCAATCTTCTGTGTAAAAATACTGCAAAGAGACTATCAAGATTTCAGTTTCATTGTAAATTATATTTAGTGAAGGAAAATAATACCAACGAATTAATTTCATTCCTACTTATCAAACTAGGCCTTGGTGAGAAACTGAGAACTAATTCCCTATTTCTCAGAACTAATGCAGATGATCACTTGCGGTTTTGACAGTAAAAGAAGGGCATATACAAGACTGCAAATGAAGAAGGAATTCTTCCATTAGACAACCTATCTCATCACACAATGGCACATTGAAGAGATGACTTACAATCATGAAACAGGTTCCAATAATATAAAGTGCAAATCAGGGAATCTAGTTGATGCGAGTCCTAAAATTTATATTTAGCTTCTTGCTAAAGAACTATAAGCAATTAACCGCCAGTCTCATGTGGAGATATAGATACATAGAGATGTTCATTGCCCACACCAATCCTAGGAATATACTTGGTGTGGATAGCAATTCGACACCAGAGAAAATGTTAATACAGGATCCATCAACCTTGCATCAAGATCGTGTCAACAGTCAGCAGTTTGTTACATGTATAATAATTAGCTACTAGCGGAATAAGAGTACCGGTGTAACAGAACCATACCATTGGAATATTAACTTGATTCAGCAATGGGAATTGGTCTAACTGAATGGCTTGACAATCGACTGCCATCTGATACAAAAAAGATGAGAATGATTATTGCAATAAGATTACTGCTACATGCAGGCTAAATTGAAGACAAAGATGAATTGTAAAGTACAATGCACTTGCCTTTCACTTCCATCTGCAACCAATCTTGTGTGCATATCAAAGCCTCTCGTGTATCAGGATTCAGCAAGCTTCGACATTTATCAAGCACTCTACCATCAATGCTGAATGCGGATTCTCGTGCAATAGTTGACATAGGAGTTCCTAGAACATCACGTGCCATCATGGATAAGATGGGGTACCTTGGTGTATGAACCTTCCACCAATTCAATATGTTAAAGTCACAATTACGAGGAAAGTTTGGCTCCTGTAGATACTTTTCCAAGTCCGATGACACATTCTGGCTTTGGGAGGTCTCGTAAAGAAATTTGTCAAAACCCTTCAACCTATCCCTGGGATCACTGCAGGTACTGGGTAAGCTGCTTCCGGGCAAGGCTGAACCTTGATCAACCATTGTTGAGCAGATTGAATATGCATCAAAAAGCTCCTTGATGCCATCAGAGACATCCTTGATCTTCTCCAAAGATTGACTACCATAAATTTGAGAATAGTAGTACTCCACCAACTTCATCTTGAATCTGGGATCCAAAATGACTGCTACTGCCAAAGCCAAACTGCACTTGCTCCAATATTTGTCAAATTTATCTTTCATCTTTAATGCCATAGACCTAAGAAAGTCATCTGGGCTCTTGCACCAGTCAATTAACTGAATGTGAACATCACAGATCTCAGGAAAGTATATACTTGCAGTTGGATATTTGTTGCCTGAAAATGCATTAGTGATTTCCACAAGAAGCCTCAAATAACCAGCAATAAAGCTTGTCCATTCCCATTCTGTATCAGTTAAATCTGATGTATATGAGGGATCATGCTCTTGCAGGACTGAAAATGCACCCCTGTATTCTAAAGCTGTTTCAAGCATAAGGCATGTTGAATCCCATCGACCTGGGCAGTCAACGATCAATCTCCTCTCACTGCTGATCCCAACTTGCTGGGTAATCTCATTGAACTTCCTTTGTGCCACTTGTGAGCTTCTTACATGTTTGACACTTGCTCGAATCTTGTGGGTCACCTCCCTCAGTGCTTCCAATGCATCATTCACAATTGAATTTATAACATGTGCAGCAGAGCGAATATCAAATAACTGACCATGACCCAAGAGAGGCCTGCTTTGGGAAATCTGGTCTTTAATTCTTAGAACAATGTCATCATCAGTGGAACAATCATCAAATGTCAAGGCAAACAACTTACTATCAACATCCCAGTCCATCAGGCACTTGATAATCACTTCTGAAAGCAAATCATCAGTGTGCGACAAATCAAGTGTGACAAAATTCATAATTTTCTTCCGCAATTTCCACTCCTCATCAATGAAGTGTGCAGTCAAACACAGGTACTCAACACCTTCTGGAGAATACCACATTTCAACAGAAAGGTTAATTCTGCCATGCAAACCATTTATCATCTCATACACTTTACCTCGTTCTTTTCTATAGATTTCCATACAAAAATTTTCGACATCATTATTTGGCACAATCTCAAATAACGGCTGAAGGTTCTTGACAAAAACTTTGAATCCGACATCATCAACCATTGGCAGTGAGTAACCATGTAATATAATCATGCGAGCAAGATCATACTGACTACGGTCCTGATCAAACTTGCCACTTGCAACGGTAACAATTTCATCCTTTCTCTGATCCGGATCAAACCTCATGATTGTTGGCTTAATAAATGCGTCCTGTCTTTGTGCTTCATCACCATTTATAGTGGCAAGGCTAACAGTATTATCTTTTTTCCTTCTCTTTGCTGCAAGTAGTTGAGATACATCAAAGTTGGATCGTTTCAGACATCGCATTAGATGATTCCTCAGGTGCGTGGTGCCACTATTACTTGATCCACTGAGTTTCTTGTTACAGTGTACACAAATCGCATAACATATATCAGCCTTCCTAATCCTTTCAAAATGATTCCATACGACAGATGTCAACCGCTTTGGTTTCTTGATGGCTGTTTCATTTGGTATTTCCATCGCAATGGCATGAAATCCACCAAGCCTGCACATCATGATGGCTCAATCAATCAAATCAACAAGATGAATTTGCAAAGCCTCTTATCAAAAAAGGAAAAAAGAAATTCTAGAAAAACATAAGCATGATTCCATCATTACAGCACTACACACACATATCCTAAGCTAGAACAGATACTAGCAGATTGCCAAAGGTTCTATATCACGGTCCACACTGCACAACAAGAATATAAACTGAATGGGGAAACTTATCAAGAACACAAACAGTCTGACTGGAACCCATCATCTAAATCTAGCTGGAAAACCCAGAAGTAAAGAAAAAACCAAACCACCTATCCAATGTATGCTAAATTACACCAATATAATGCATATCTTATCGTATCATGGTGTACTTGATCCAAAGTAAGACTAGATAAAATGTCGTCTCCCATTTTTCTGCAAACCTACAACACATTCAAAATATTTCACCCTTCATTTGACAAATGTATAAAAGCTCTAATATTTCACCCTTCATTTGACAGATGTATCAAAGCTCTAACACACTAGAAACTTCAAAGTAAAGGGAAAAACTTTCACAAAAGAAAATAATAATAATAATAATAATAATAACTAACTGAGCATAAGCTAATGATAAACACAATTCATCAAACACCCGAAAACCCATAAATTAAACAAAATGCAAATTCAACAAAACCAAACTTCAAAAGCAAAAATTACATGATTTCAGTTCGAATTTCCTAAACCCTAGAACGATCAAATTCATCAAAAGCTTCAAACTTTAGGATCAGGGTCACACCAAACATACTCCCCATTTACATCAGAAACCCCCAAATTGAAATCTGAAAGCAACAAATTGAGTGACTATACAAAATGGGACTTACAGCAATTGTAATTGGATCGGGAAATTGGGGGTTCGGATTGTGAGAGATCCAAGAGAGAGGGAGAGAGTGAACCCGATAGGGATCTGAGAGAATATGGGTTGGATCCGATAAGACTGTACCACCACCCGTATTTGCTTTGTGGGTCAACCACTAAAGCTTTGAGATGTCAATTTTGATTGCACCGAACCCGGTTGGACTCGGGTACGGATCCTTTATTGGTCCGTTTGAGGGTATGGGGCTACGGGCATCCATTCGGGGCTATGAGGTCAAGTTGCCCCAACAATGCAAGTTATTGAGATCTTTGTTCTTTTTGAATTTGAGTAATTGCAACAACTTTCAACTTTGTAATTGATGGAAAACTTGCACTTTGGTGCCTAAAAGTGAATTGAATTTTGGACCTCTTATGTTTATTTTTGGTAGTACACGAAGTGGTTGGTCTAATAATTTTTGTTCGACCACCTTTTCTCTGTCTCAACTGTGAAATATCATTTTAACAAAAAAAATAAAAATTGGGAAAGACTATCGCGTCACACTTTTCAAACCGCCAAATATTGCAATATTTTTGTCACTAGAGTTTATAGCTCGTTTTGTATTGATAGCTGATATGAGCATAATTATACATTATTTATATCAAATTTCTTTTATTCATTTTTCAGTCTATTGTGTTTTTTAGTTATTTACTCTGTTTATCTCTTTTGTAGTTACTTAGAGCAAGAAGGACCGAAGGAACATGAGAAGCAAAAGAGGGATTGTAAATCAAAATAAGGAAAACAAACAGTTTAGCATAGGAAAGTCAAGCTGCGTGGATATCTGGTTTTATGTGTATTCTCTGGCTTAGGCACATATGGACCATAATAAATATGGAGATTCAAAACCCTGATACATTAGGGAAGCCTGAAACGAGAAAGTTTAGATGAATCTCTATTCTACATGAAAAAACCATCAGGAAGCAAGTCTTGAACAAACTATAAATAGGAGCCTATGTACCACCACCACCGCCTATGTACATCTCTTCCACCCTTCATTCTCTAATCGTTTAACTGTCTTTGTAATTAACTTGATTTGGTTTGTAGCTTCCTTCATTTTGATTGATTGATTGATTGTTTGTCATCTCTCTTTAATGGATTATAGAGATTGCTAGAACATGCTCTTGTACATGATTTTGAAAAGGATTAAAGGCACCATACGATTATTCCACCAAATACCAAATTCTCATGTCATATTCACTTCAAAGTCTTAAAATCAACATAAAATCCTACGGTGCCTTTAACCTTTTTTTGTTTTTTCTAGTTACAGGGGAACCTAAAAGGCTAAGAGTTAGTACATAAACAATGTTATCAATGAAGGCATTAACAACATAAGGAGGAGGCTTGTCAAAGATAATAAGTCTCATGACATGATCCACATTCTGTTTCACAAGCGCATCAGCAGTCGATATATGATTGATAAAAGCATGAGGAACATGTATTGTTAAAAGTTATGACGATTAGTTAATGAAGTTGAAATATTAAGAGAGTAGATTAAAATGAAAAAAAGAGAGTAAAGGGTAAAAATTGCGGGTCGTTTAGTAGAGTAAATAATAAAAATGGAGTGCATCCTCGGCGGTGTAGAGTTGTAAACTGAACAAACCCCATACGCTTCTTCTGAGCTTCTGTGAGAAAGAACGAGAGAGACAGTAATGGCGACGAGGAGATTGTTGGTGCTGCTTAAACCGTTCGACGCTTACCCAGCTTCCCAATCAGAAGGCCTTTCTCGCATCGCCAGCCTCCAGGTATTAATATCACGCACTTTCCTCTTTGTTTTGATTCAGTGCTCCCTCTACAAGTTTGGATCATCATTCCTCAAATGTTTCCCTTGATTGTTTGTAAAATGCTTAAAGCTGAAAACTTTGATTGGAATGCTTTGTGGGTTTGGTTTATTTTGTTATGCTTTGTGAATTTCATGGGAGAAATGAGAAAAGAAAATTAGAAAACGATATAGTTTTTTGTTTTGTAGGTTGAATTGAACCTAGAAGTGAGAAAAGTAAAGTTCTTTGCAGTTGAATTAAGTGTATTATGCTTCAAGATGGGAAATATGGTAAATATGTAAAGCTTGATATTTCTATACTCAAATCCAGTTAGTTAAGTATTTCATACCCAAAAAAGATAACTAAGGCGATGACATCTAGGTATTCTAAATTATTTCCCCACAAAGAAGGTTTGGCTTTATGATCGTAGTAGACGAGTAAACAAGTTTAGGATCATAATGTTGGTTCTGTATAATATGTCTTGGTTGTGAAACTGTGTGCCAGGAAATAATACAGTTATAAAAGACTTAATATTGAGCACATTTCTTCAGCTACAGCACTTGGAGAATAGGCGAAATGTGCACAAGGATGCAGTAAACTTTTGTCAGAACATTTTGCGCCACAAGCCTGTTGAGTGGAAAGCTCTACTGCGTAAAGATCTAAGGCAGCCCATCCGTGATGTGGACCTTGTTATTACAGTTGGTGGTGATGGCACTATACTACATGCGAGCCATTATATTGATGACTCAGTTCCAGTTCTAGGAGTGAATTCTGACCCCACCCAACCTGAAGAGGTTAGTTTGTTGTTTGCGCTAAGCCATAGTGTTAGTTTGCCTTTGTATAGTTGGTTTCTTGTGTTTTATTTAACCATTGCTTTGAGTCAATTCATTTTTTTTTTCTTCTGTTTTGCGGATTCTGGAGGAGTCTCATAAATTATTTACTGTATTTGATTTGGTTAGGTGGAAAAGCACGGGAATGAGTATGATGCTTCCAGAAGCACAGGCTATCTTTGTGCTGCAACTGTTGACAACTTTGAACAGGTAAGATTTCTAAGATTATTTCATGAATCTGACAAAGGATAATAAGAATGGAGGCCAGGATGTAGTCGGACTCCTCTTTTGTGAGGTTTTTAAAAAGCAGTAATTTGGAGAAAAGATCTGTGTACAAATTGTCAAGAATAAATCTCCAATCTAAGTCTTCACCTGATGCTCAACCTTTTAGTCCCAAGAACTATTTCCATCAATATGTTTTGTGGTATAACATCTCACCATTAGTCACTTGCCATATAGGAGAGTACTCAAATGAAACATCATCATCTGCCAAAACCTTCTTACTGTGGTGTTACAGGCATCTAGAGTGTGTAGCACAAAATGATATTTCTTACTGGGGCTATATTGGTGGGTTCTATGTAGTGGAAGCCCGATTGCTTGGGTCCAAAGTCATTTAGCTATGAACTTGTGAGGTTCCTCTGCACAACCTCAAGTCACACCATTTATCTGTTCTTCAAGTTATGGAGTCGATGCTTTACGTGTTCTTCATCCCAAGGCAGACTGCAACTTTAGAACTAATCTTGTGATAAATACTCTTTGCAGATACTGGACAACATCATAGAGGATCGAATTAGTCCTTCTGATCTGAGAAGGATCTCCATAGATGTAAACTCGCAAGTGATTTCCACTTATGCTCTTAATGATATTTTAATTGCACATCCATGTCCAGCAACACTTTCACGGTTCTCATTCAAGTAAGGCTTTCTCATGGTCTGAGACAAATAGCCATATTTTGACTTGCTTCTTTCATCCATATCTATTTAGCATGCATTAAAACAAAATAAATTTATATATTGAAGGGTCCTTGTTTGCAGAATCAAAAGTGATGACCAGCCATCCTCTCCTTTAGTAAACTCTCGATCAAGCGGTCTCAGAGTTTCCACCGCTGCTGGAGCAACAGCTGCAATGCTCTCAGCTGGTGGATTTCCAATGCCTATATTATCTCAGGACCTCCAATATATGGTAAGAGAGCCTATTTCGTCAGGAGAGGTCTCAAGCTTAATGCATGGGTTTATCAAACCTCACCAATCCATGGAAGCTACATGGTTTTGTAGAGAGGGTATTTTATACATTGATGGCTCTCATGTCCGCTGTTCCGTAAAAAATGGGGATCGCATTGAAATCTCTTCCAAGGCCCCAGTTTTGAAGGTTTTCTTGCCTCATCGTGTACAGCACGTTAGTAGTTTATGAGGAGGCCATGTTACATTGAAAAAGATAGTAGAGAAACATTTTGTATATATGGCCGGTGCATACTTTTGTAGACATGACTCCACATTTACCTTTTGATTCTCGGTTTCTGAAGGGAAATCTACTAAATTTGGAATGATTTTGCATCATAGATTGTTCATTACAGCTTCACAACAGAACTTGGAGTAACGAGTATAAGAAATCAGGTACACATGATGAACCACTGCGGGTGAAATTGTTCGAATTTTCCTTTATAGATTTACCAAAAAAATAAGATCTGTAAGACCTTCCATAAATCGCAATAAAAAGAAAGGCAGAGCAATTTAGTTTGGTTTTGCAGCAACTAGCTCAAATGCCCCTCTACGAAGGTCCAAAAACAAGAAGCTAATTCGCTTTGGTGAATATTGTGGAGTAATGCTCGGTGCGCCTCTGGGATTGTAACAGAAGTACTGGGTGCCTAAAATTCCTAAAATTTTAGAGCACAATCGTATGTAATGACCACCAGGTGCACTAGGATTTCACTGCTAGCTAGGGTTGCGTTCGGGTCGGTCCGGGCCGAAAAAAATCAAAACCGAGTCCGAACCCAAAAGTTTCGGGTCGGGTCGGGCCGGTTTTTTTTATCTCTAGAAACCGACCAATTTGGGCCTTTTCAGGCCGGGCCGGGTTTCCGGGTTTTCGGGTTGTAAAAAAAATGGTATATGCACTCATGTTCAAAAATCAAAACTGAACAGCAGTGTCCAGTTAGTCTGCAAATTCATTTTCATAAACATTGCTAAAACATATCATAAACTCATAAAGACATGCTGCAAACTTGCAAAGTCACAAACTCACAAAGTCTTAAAACACAAAGTCATTACAAAGTCTTAAAAGTTAAAACACAAAGTCATGAAGTTTGAAACACAATTACACAAAGTCTGAAACAGTGCAACTGTCAAACTGCAAATCACATACACAAACCACGAATTACCGTAAACCAAAGTTCATAAATCATAACAACATCAAGTCATCAATTATTAAAATTTAAAGCTGAATTGCAAGTGAAACTTTCAGTCTTTCACACTTCACATCATGAACTCGAAGTCCATGAAATCCTTTCTCCATGACAATGACACACTGATACACATCACTCCACCCTGCAAATCAAAAGGGAACTCCCTTAATCAATTTAAGCAAACCAAGTGAACTGTAAATGAATAAAATGCAACAATTAAGGTTTTAAGTGAATGATGTTGTTTAAAAAAAACAGTAAAACAAATAACATACACCAGCATTTACAAAGTAAGAAACTGACCATGAAATCTCTATTCCTTTTCTTGTCTTCTTTGAAGATCCAACACTCCTAGCAGTAGTCTTCATTTTCTTTTTGAAGATGTGGCAGATGATCCAATTTTCAGACCAGTCTTGACATTGGTTGTCATTGCTTCAATAATTCTTTTTTGCTTTGTTGCCTGATCTGCTCCTTTGAGTTTCTTCCTTTTCTTGACTTGTTTTTGTTCGGCTTTCCCGTGTTGACTATCAGCTGTGTCCTTTAGAGCATCTACGAATGATAAAAAACACAAAGTAAATTAGTCTATTAAAAAAATTAAAGATAGAAAGGCATTGAACTCATAAATCTATATACCTCTTTCAGCTTTTTCATAGAACAAGATGTCTTCAATAGTTGGAAGATATTCTAAGTTCTGAATACTCTCAAACCTTAACCAATTTTGGAAGCAGATTAATGCTTCAACTGTCCTTGGAGACAATGAGCTCCTGAATGGATCAATTACCCTCTTCGATGTGCTGAAGCAGCTTTCACTAGCCACTGTACTCACTTGAATGGCTAGCACATCCTTGGCAACCAGTTGAAGATTTGGGTACTTCGAACCATTCAGCTTCCACCAATCGAGAAGCTTCCAATCTTCACCTTCTGGAGGGTCTTCAATAGGATCCAACAAGTATCGGTCCACCTCATGTGAAACAACTGTTTGAGAGGAATCTTCTAGTGCTTGTCTCCAATTAGCCTGCATTGCTGCCCTCTTCCCAGTGAGGCTTGAAGAAGTTTTTGATCCACAGCTACTGCTCTTGGAAGTAGTTGAAGATTTCTCTGCATCCTTGTCACTTGGCTTTGCCTTTTTGGTGGCCATTGAGGTTGCATACAAGTCTGTGAGCTTGAAGACCAAGTCCCTCAACTCATCAGACTTCTGCTTGACTCTAAAACTGTCATAGTGCAGCTCAGTTTCACATATATGCTGAAAGTAGCGCAGCTTATAGCGAGGGTCAAGAACCAGAGCCACCAAAAGTAGTTGATTAATGTCATCGATGCTTCCAAAATATTTCTCAAACTTAGTCTTCATCTTACTTGCCATCTCTAACAAGATCTTATGTGTTTGGCTGCCAGCTTTAAGGTGTCTCTGATTGAACAGGTCCTCAATCTCTTGCTGAATAATCACAATATCATGAAATGCTTTCTGATCTGTGGGAGTATTAGTTGCAGAAGCTCGAAGGGTCACATCATGAAATTGCTGCATCAAGTAAAAATACTAGGCAACAAGTAAACAGTTAGAATATAATATTAGGCAGCAAATAAATTAATATCAGATTGGGTTAAAAAATCCCTGAAGGAAGTTGACAAACACAGTAGATCTCTCCCAATCACTTAGATTTGGTGGCCCTACTCGTTTTTCTCTAACTGTTGGCTTGTTTTGAGCATCTGCTATGTCTGCCTCATCATCAGTAAATTCATCTTCCTCATCAAAATAGCTTCTATACTTTGAATCTTCTTCTTCAGCCATACGATCAAAAGCTTTTCGAAGCTGAAGAGCTGTATCCAACATGAGGAATGTGGAATTCCAACATGTTGGCACATCCAATATGCAGACCTTCTTGCTGTCCAATTTAAGGATCTCTACACACTGCCTAAACACATCAAGCCTAGCTGGAGAACTCCTAACATAACGGACTGCATTTCTAATCGAAGCCACAGATTTATCCATCATCCTTAAGCCAGTTTTCACAATAATGTTAAGAATGTGAGCTAAACACCTCACATGTAGCCACTTACCACCTAAAACAGGTGGTTTATCCCAAGTCATCATTTTTTCACGAATGAACTCGATGGCTACCTTGTTAGCTGATGCATTGTCCACTGAAATAGTGAAAACCCTCTCTATTTCCCAATCAAGCAAGCATGCTTCCAAAAGCTTCCCTATGGTGTTCCCTTGATGATTAGGAATTACACAAAAGTTAATGATCCTTTT
>NC_020493.1:10977626-10983239 GCF_000184155.1 Fragaria vesca subsp. vesca | reverse complement strand
CAAAAGTTAATGATCCTTTTGTGTAAATTCCAACCACAATCTATGAAATGTGCCGTAACCACCATATAGTTAATATTTTGAACTGATGTCCATGTATCAGTGGTTATATTCACACAGTGACTAGCAAGCTCTTGCCTAAGTTTTCTTTTTTGATCAGCATACATCTCCCAAAATGTTTTGACAACCAAGCCTCTACCAGGAACCTTGAACCTAGGACATGCAGCTCTACAAAATCTCTTGAATCCTGGTCTCTCTGTTGAGTTAAATGGCATCTCATCTATTACTATCATCTCAACACATGCTTTTAGGATGCTATCCTCATCAAATGCTGTCATTCCTAAGGTAGGTTCACTCAATTTTCCACCAGCAACAAACACTTTCTGGTGTTGTTCTAAATCTGCCCTACCCGGATATCTCTTACACACATTCTCAATATGTCTTTTCAGACTACTTGTACCATTATCATAAGTATTACAAGCAAGGCATTTTGAGCAGTACTTACATTTGGCGCGCAGCTCATTACGAACCAAGACCTTCTTCCCATCTTTGTACTCATACACCGACCGCTCAAACTTCTTGTAATGCTCCCATACCATTGAACGCTCTCTTGACCCTGATGAAGACGCAGCAGACGAACTCTTCCTCGATCTCTTTTGGGGTTTTGGTGGCAGGGATGTCATGGTAGATGGAGATGGAGTTGCTGCAGCTGGTTCTTTTGTTGCAGGGATGAGGGAATTTTCAGCTGGAGCAGATTCAGAATCAACCTCCACATCTTAATCCTCTGAATCCGAATTCGAATTGGATTCGAGTTCGAAGCTTTCTGATTCTGTTTCGACTGTGTTTCCCAAAGTCCAATCCATGGGAAAGACTGAGAGTGGTTGACTGATGGATTCGTCTGGGTTTGATTCAAAAACTGAGAGAGAGAGGGCTGAGAGGCGAGTGAATGAGAGTGAGAGGTGAGTCAGGCGACGGATTAGGCCATTAGGGTTTTTTTAGGCTTTAGATGCTCATTATGCTGCATCGGATTTGCGACACATAGCCTTAGAAATTTTAAGTTCGGGTTTTCGGTCCGGGTCGGGTCGTCGCAGACAAAACCCGGCCTGATCCGGAACTTTCAAAATCGGTCTAGGTTTAGCCCGACCCGCTATTTTCTGTGTCAAAACCCGACCCGATCGGGTCGGTTTAGGGCCAAACCGGTCCGGGTTTTCGGGTTTCGGTTTTAAAAAAACAGCCCTACTGCTAGCATCAAGTTTGATTTAAAATCCACCATAAGCAGTAATTGACCACGTAGATGACTGTAGAGAAGCACAGGATAGTAAACCTTCGTTGAAGACATCCAAACTTTATGTCAACTTACATAACTAAATCAAATTTCTGCTTTCACAGACAGTGTGATAAAAGTGCAACCCCTATGTACTGATAGTACTACTAATATCGACTGATTAAGGTAATTACATAAGGGCTTTCTGTGGAGGAAGGGAATGAGTAGAGTTAGAGAAGAATCAGATTCAGGGACGCCATCTCCATGCCCAAAACCCACGTCGTTAAGGCTGCTTCACCCATAACACACGAGTGAAGTTGGAGAAAGTCTATAGCAAATGAAGTCAGGGTAGCTTTTTTCTTTTTCTATTGTAGCTAACTGATGATTGTAGGACTATTATTTACCATCTAGCATGACTTTCTGCAAACCCCTCAACTTCAAGCCTAGAACCTGCAAAATCAATTCATGAAGGTTCAGCAATAAGTAGGCAATGCAAACTCAGCAGAACTAAGACTGCAACTTACGTGAACATTTGAGGACGACGGGAGAGCTGAGGCCTCTTTATTGGGGAGAATAAAATGTTCCTCAGAGTCGATGAGGGGTTGCCAGCTCCAGATCCAAACATGGGGTGAGCAGCAGGCCTTCTGTTCACAGCATCAACTGGCATAGCAGGCTGTTTTGCCGGTGAGACAGAGATGTCAAAAGGACCACCAGAGTTTGAACTATTCTGTCTTGCTGGCCATATATCCTCTTTTGGCCCTGGAGTTTCAGGAGTAAGAACGCGCCAATCTGCAAGAAATGAGTCAACTGGTTTTGAAAGTACTTGAGCTGAAAAGAAAAGGCTAAATAACTTGAGTTCAGTCTCATTATACCATCAAATGTTAATACTGCTCCAAAGGATTATTTCTGTACATGATTATTCTTTGGTGTTGCAATATTATAATTAATAGCCTCTCATGGAATAAAATCCCTGAGCTGGCAGAAATTGAAGTATATACTGTCTTTCTGCAACTTTAAAACAAAAAGAATTACCTTTTCTAACAGCCTCTCTGCGATCCATAATGTTAGCCTGGTTTGAGAAAAGATCAGGTTCATTTCTCGAATAGAAATTGGTTGCAGGTTGGATGGCAGTTCGTTTAACTGATTCGTACTCACTCCTCAATTGATCATACATTTCATCTAACTTTCTCTTCTGTCTGCAACACAATAGACAAAATAACAATACATGAGTCCCCAATACTGTAACTATATGCCTCAGGAAATGGAATCAGTAGGGTATGGACACAAGACCTGGATTTCTCAGAATATTTCTCCTGGAGCTCCTGCTTATCCTTGGCCAAGTTCTCATTTTCTTGCTCCAACATTTCACACTTCTTGGCCCATTTCTGGCACTGAGACTGCATCTTTTGGAATTGCTCCATGAACTTTTCTTGCATTGCTTCACATTTCTGCCGGTATTGACCTGCTACCATGCTCAACTTGCGCTGCATTACCAATTCCTTTTGCCCAATATAGAACATGACACTTCTGTGTGCACTCTTCATCACTAGCATTGATTGTTAAGTGAGATATACAAAGAAAATTGTCACAAAACATGGAGAAAATTTTCTGTCAATATTCAATGGATAGTTTGGTCACTCCCTTAAATGAGAACAGATGGAGCAATCAAAAAATGCACAGCAAGAAAGGATACATATATCTGGAGAAACTCCAGTCATGGCCATCTGCAACATTAGCAAGGCAGGAAGATAAGGATTAAATACAGGAAAGCAACAGTACTGAGAAATGGGGCAGATTTCACTGGATTATGGTAATAAGATATGAAGAGAAGCAAAGTATCTTCATAATCAATACTTGCTTACGTTTATCCATTCGTCATTTGGATTGACATCCACAACTTTCATATGACTGCCAAGAGGAAAGCAAAAATGAGAAAGGCAGAGTGAAAATATAACATATGTTCTCGGAAACTGTGAAAATCATTGCTTCTATCTGAAACCCAAGTATCAATAATGGCAGTCTGGCAAGGAACTATAAAGCTCTCTGTGGTTCTAGCAAGGAATATCTAAAAGAATCAAATGGTTGCATCAGCAGAAAAATACTGCAGTATCAGTAGTGCTAGAAAAAGACCATAGTTTCTTCATCGATCAACAAGTCCATATAATACATATTTCTAGTTACAGTATCGTTATACCTAGTAAAAAGACGGTACTAGTTTACTCATTTTTCGTTCATTGTAGCACACAAGGACATAGAGTACAACTGACAGACTAATCCTATTCAATTAAGGGTTGTTGGTTATTTTTCATCTATGCTTGGCACAGCTGTACATTTACAAAACCCAAGGACTGAAGGATCTATATTTCCAGAAATATGCTACAGTTTCAAAGATCACGGTAATATTTTACCTCTTAGAAAGCACTTGATCGCAAATGGGACATGCTCCATCATTGCTAAGGATCTTGTTAGCATCCTCTGTGCCTTTTCAAGATGTTAAGGAAGTTCATATAACAATATACCTGTGACCATCTTTCCAAAAAGAAAAAAATATAAAGAATTACTGAAGTCACACAGTTTAGAGGTAGAGATTTCCTCTACAAAGGATACAGAGAAGGTGGCAACAGGTTGTCGAGATGGCCCGGCCTTCCAATTCACGCCAACACGCATTGCATCTCATCTCAACCTTTAAGGAAAATCTCTAGTGACATGGAATATCTGGAGAATATAGAACATAATGAACAAACACACATCTCAAGGGTCTCCAAGTATGTTATATACTTATATGCCCCCTGATATGAGTTTCAAATAAGAAACCAGTGCAACCTATGGGATAGTAAACGGTAAGAGCATATTATACTGTAAGAACAGATGATTTTCCACTTTGAAGAAGAAACAAGCACGTACAGTGCAGTCACCCTATCAGTGACTCAGAGATACTAAGAAAGTACCAGAATGCAAAAGACGATGTCCAATGAAAACAAGGAAATGCTAAGCAATGATTTCTGAGAAATTTCTGAATCAAAGATGCTATAATTTTTCTAATATGCCTCAAATTTTTCTATACTTTTTCTTATTCATAACTGATGCAAAAGCAATGATTTCTGAGAAATTTCTGAATCAAAGATGCTATAATTTTTCTAATATGCCTCAAATTCATCTCTCTAGATCATCTAGTCCAATAAGTTAAATGTTCGGTAACTTTAGGTTGTAACCGAATATATCAAACTTGCATAAATTTTATGATTTCAAGTAGATTATGTCGTGTTAAAGAGAACTTTCATCTGACAATCCCACAGCTCTCAAAGTGTGACAAAAGATAAATCACTACATCCACAAGGTTCAACAAAACAAGATAAGAAAATAGTGTTAGTACTTTTAACTATGAGATACACACTATAACCTATTCTGCCAGAGAAATGAATAACGTTCCAAAATTACACCTTTGCTTCATCTCTACTGAACAAAAAATTAGAGAAAAAGAATTATCTTCAAGTTCATTGAGAGCAAAATACATAGGTGATTCTAATCAACAAACAATCAGCGGTTCAAAATCTCAAGTTCGTAAGAATTCTGCAACTTCTCTAAGCAACCAAACAAGCACACGAAAGCTTCGAATTACACTTGTAGATGGAACCGTACCTGAAATCACAACCAAAATTTTCGTTGCTAGTAACCGAAGCTCTCAGGTTATCGAAACCTCGCCCGGCCGATTGTGATCTTCCGGTTCCCAAACTTCGCCGGTTCTCGAATCGAAGCTTCCTGAAACTCCAGAAATTAGAAACAAAACGAGAAATTAGAGATTATAAGAAGAAGAAATCAGCGATGAGCCAAAAAACGACGGACGAAACCTACCGAAGATTTGTAGAGGAAACTCGAACCTTTCTCCCGCTCGTCCTTTCAGATCGGAGAAGTGAGGTCGGCAGAACTCGGAGGAAGTGCAGAGAGAGCGAGGCGAAGAAGACCTAGGCGTTTGGCGGGAAAAGTTCTTGATCTGGATGGAAGACGGTGAAGGGAATCTGATTTGAATCAGACTTGAGCGCTTTGTTTTTATGTGAGCAAGCAAAACGCTCTGTGCTTGATTCAACACTCGGGTCGGGTATAGACTCGGGTCGGGGTTAAATTGGGAAAGTCCGAGAACGCCACGTTTCTGATCCAACTAAAATTATCATGGGCCGTGATTAAATATTGTCACGAATTGTTTTTTAAGTTGCATTTATTTGATTTAGATTGTTATTCTCAAAAAAAAAAATATAGATAGATTGTTCCCAAGCTTTTCCCAAAAAAATAAATTCTCATAAAAATGCACAATTACAAATGGGGTAAATTGACCAACTCATATATATATATANATA
>NC_020493.1:10922032-10973024 GCF_000184155.1 Fragaria vesca subsp. vesca | reverse complement strand
ATGTATATATATATATATATATATATATTTTTTTTTTTACAAAATGTAAAATTTCATTGATAATTGAAAACCAGAATGACAACATACATGAACCACGAGAGTTTTATAGTACCATTATATTAGAGAAAGCGCTCACTTATTCATGAGCTTAGCAGAGATAAAAACTAGATATAACTATACCATGAAACCATGAAAACATATCACTAGAGCCAAGACACTCAATTGTGGTACTCTAAGTCATATGCAACTATTTAGATGTAGTTAACTCTCACAGTCTGCCAACTCAAAACCCTATTGAGACCGTTAAACTGTTCCTATGGGTCTAGTGCTAGGATTTTTTTTTAGAGAAGGCCCATCAGCTCAGTCTCATCTTTGTATCTGTTTGAAAGTAATCTCAGCCCTAGGCCCACATCCAAACCCTAGCATGTTGGTGCAACTGCTTTTTCCAAGTTTGCACCGCTTCTCTTTCCGGCCACCGTCCATGAGGCTTCGGCGGCCATGATTTCTAGTTTTGGAATAGTTCAATTGGTGCCATCGGACCTAACTGGAGCCCCACAGTCACCACCTTGCAGCCAACCCATCCATTCATCGGATCGAAAGGCTCGCCGATCATAGGACTGATCAGACTCGTCAACTTTGCCGACGCTCGCCGACCTTCTTCCTCACCTAACCTGCCCCAGATTCGCCTTACCAAAGCAGCCTCAACCTCTACATGCAGTCCAAAGCTGCTGAACTTGGAGCCATTGATTCAACTTGATTGGGGTTTCGACGACGTCACTCGTGAAGCTAGCCACCAGACTTTTACCCTTTCTTGGTTGAGAAAGCATGCAACCCTCCCCTCGTGCAAAACCTAGGTTTTGCTTTTCGTAGTTGCTCCGCAATAGACGGATCATCTCTAGTTTGATTGACCAGCTTATATGGGAAGAGAATATCGTGCATTATTTTGCATCACATAATGCTTAAGTCTCTCATTTCAATATGCATGGTTCCAACATTTCATTTTAAAATAAATGTAACAACTGGTAAACACTTTAATGAACGTTGTGGAAATCATTTTTTACAACAAATAAGCGATTAAATCTCATGTTAATAGTCTGGTACCATTTGGTCTAGCGCATAGTCTCCCCCCTTAACAAGTGGGAGGTCATGAGTTCGACTCACAACAGACTCGTTATAACATTTAAGTTGTTCCACTAATAAAAAAAACTCATGTTAATAAAGAAAAAGAAGATAATGTTATCAAAAGTACTTTTCTCAACATAGAATGTTGAATTATAACCAGACAAATTCAAATTGAGCTGCCACATAAGCCTTTATCTTTTGTCATGTTTATTTGTTTTCCTATCAATCACTTACTCATACTCATTATAATTTTACAACTAAAGTCCAAATAATTCATTCACAAGAAGCTCACTCATTAGAGCCATAATTTTACTCATATCACTCTCTCACTACCCATCTCTTGAGTAATAATAGAGCATAATAACTTGGATTTAAAGCCCTGCCAACCGCACACTAAATCCACAAGTTGGATCACTTAGCACATTAGGACAGCTAGGTATCCTTACCCTATAACTCACAAAAAACCTTCATCTTTCTAGGACCACCTACACTTTATTCCTTAGATCTAAAATCATATGTTTAATTCATAAACCTCAACATGGATCATGGATGGTATACCATACCATTCCCACGATGACCCATGAGCCCTCCATTAAGTTGAGCCACCCTAGTTGCACATCTCATATACACCCAAAGTTCCAAAATATCAAAAAGGTCCTAGATATTTTTCTGAAATTTTGATTTATGATATGTACAACGCGCGTCTTAGTTAATTTTTATTAATATCTTATATTGTTACTGAAATTTTAGATATTTCACATTATTTGATATCGTTATAATATCTGATATTTTTCGAAAATTTATACTTTCGTCACAAAGTTGTCGGATATTTGACAATATTCGATAAACTCTATAATATCTGATATTTCAGTCGTTAATATGCACGGTCGTAAAAAGTTTCAAAATATCGCGATCCAGACCCGACCCGGCCCATATCAGGAGATATTTATATAGTAGCCGAGTAAGCTAACGCCGGTCTCTCACGCCACGACACTTGTCAAAAACCAACACGTGTGACACGCGCCCGGTGGCCGCCTCAAAGATCACTCATTTCCTTCCACTTCTGTTAAAAGAGAGAGAAAACGAAACCGACTGAAAGAAAATACCAAAAGATTTTGGGGAGGTTTTAGAGAGAGAGAGAAAAAATAAATTAGAGGTTGAAAGAGATGAAGATACAGTGTAACGTGTGCGAGGCGGCGGAGGCCACCGTGCTCTGCTGCGCCGACGAGGCGGCGCTGTGCTGGGCCTGCGACGAGAAAGTCCACGCCGCCAACAAGCTCGCCAGCAAGCACCAGAGGGTTCCTCTCTCCGCTTCTCATTTGCCCAAGTGCGATATTTGCCAGGTAAACGACGTCGTTTCACCAACCCTAAATTCCAATCTCAGAAATTTGGGTATTTTTTTTTTTTTTTTGTTTGTTGTTTGTTGAGATTTTTTTTTGGGTGGATTGATTTTGCAGGAGGCGGTTGGGTATTTCTTCTGCTTGGAGGATAGGGCTTTGCTATGTAGGAAGTGCGATGTTGCGATACATACTGTGAATAGCTTTGTTTCCGGTCACCGGAGGTTTTTGCTGACCGGAATTAAGGTTGGGCTGGAGCCCAATCCTCCGGGTAGGTCTGGTCCTGGTGGCGGTGTTGCAGGGTCGTCTTCGTCGGTGAAATCGGAGTCTGGGGCCGTGGCGAAATGTGAGGGGAATAATCAGTTGGCTGAGGAATGCAAGGTGGCGCCGGAGAGTGTGGCCGGGATGGGTTTTTCTGGGGGCTCTGGAGCTGGAGCTGGGTCTGTTCCGCAGTGGCCGATGGAGGAGTTTCTGCGATTCGCTGATTTCGATCAGAGCTTTGGATACATGGATAATGGATCGTCTAAGGTTTGTGCTCATTAGTTTCCAATGCATAACTGATTATACATTGTATAGTAATTTTGTGTTGAGATGTTGATGATATTGCGATCTCGATTATTGGTTTGAAATTCTGCATTGGTCAATAGCCAGTCGGGGTGGATTTCCTTTTTGAGGCGGTTGACAGTTGAATTATTGTGTTATATCTCCTTTAAATTTCGCGATATTGGAATCCAGAGTCTGCAAGTTGGGTCTCCATTAGCTGTGGAGCTCACAAAATTGCACGATAAATTATTATATACAAGGGCCTGTACTCTAGATTTGTTTTTTCTTATATTAGAACCACCCTTGTGTCTGATCGCTACTATTGTTGTGATTATCAATTTAGCACTTGCATAATGTTGCTTATTTATTTTGTCAGGCTGACTGCGGTAAACTTGGGGACTCTGATTCATCAGTTTTAAGATCACCTGAGGAGGAACTGGAGGATTACGAGTGCATAGGTCAGGTGCCAGAGCTCTCTTGGATGGTGCCACAGGTACCTTCCCCACCTACATCCTCAGGGCTATACTGGCCTAAAACTTATCAGAACCCATTGGATTCTGCGGTGTTTGTTCCAGACGTTAACTACTCAGATATGCAAAATTCTCTTCACTATCAACAGAATGGTACTGTCTCAAAACGTCGTAGGCAACTATAACCCAAGCTCGAAAAGTTTCTGGATGTTTTTTTTTTTTTTTGGGATAACAGTTTCTCTATGTATTGGTTTGTGCTTATAAGAGCATTTTGTGTGCTTCTCCCTCTTCTAGAATAGAGAAGTGGTTTTAAACTTTTTAATGTGAAAGTAGATCTTACTTACCACTGGCGATGTAGTGTTTGTAACTCTGTAAACGTCAACGCGTAAAATAAGATAAATGAGTACTTGTTAATGCATATAGATTCACAATTTTATTCTTTGACTGTGAAGAACATCTTCTAGTTGTTACCATGCTCATAAATTATAGTGAACACAATCATGTACTTAGGTACAAGTTTGATCCTCAGCCTACCTAAGGAGTTCATGATTGGCTGTTTCAGATATTTGTTCAAATTCTTGCACATTTTGTCATATGGTCTTCTCTCAATGTCTAAACGTGTTAAAAAGTATGGAGCTACTGCTTTGATAGTTTCTAGAAATGCTCAAGCTGTTCTAGATATTTCAGCTGGCCCTCTGTGATATTATACAACCTAAACAAATGATGACCTGCCCATCACGTCTTGCCTTGCATGTTATGTGCTGGAGCTAGATCTCGACTCCATTAGTTAAAACAGTAATGTCAATTTCTGTTCCAGTTAATTTTCATCAAGATTCTTGGAGTTAACAGTGAGACAGGTCTATCAACCTCTCATCTTTTTGAGGCGGTTGTATTGTGCTTTAGGACTACTGACCCTTCCAATTGGTTAGGTTGTTAGCAGAACTGTAATAGCAGCCTCAAATATTGTTCCTTTC
This sequence comes from Fragaria vesca subsp. vesca, assembly GCF_000184155.1. Lineage (NCBI taxonomy): Eukaryota > Viridiplantae > Streptophyta > Magnoliopsida > Rosales > Rosaceae > Fragaria > Fragaria vesca. The sequence goes on along the minus strand of NC_020493.1, from coordinate 10,968,578 downwards.
CTCTGGTATGATCTGCTAGAAAGTTCTGTACTTGTTCACTGTGACTGATATTTACGTTCCAGCGGCATGCCCATCATTGTTTTTGTTTTAAGTACGGGAGCTGACCATGGATGGGCAATTTTGATTTCTATTTAGAGCCCATGTCTTTTGTTAGAGATACTTTTGATCAAAATGTAAGACAACCACAATGATGAATGATTAACAACCTGTTCGGTTGCCTAGAGATGGGGACAATAGTACGCTATATGTTTTTGAGTTGTTGGACAACATAGCACATGGCAGAGGAATTCTTCAGTGTTTTACCAAACAGATCAGAGAAAGGGTGGGAAAACCTCTGATTAGTTTCCCTTTAATTTCTTTAAATTTTAACTTTCATGCATGCGTCTGATATGACAGCCTGGGTATGAAAAATTCCATGTTATCTTCACCTTTTCACCTCTGTTTACTGCTGAGAGTGCATTTCTTAGCTTCATTGAGAATGAGTTCCAGGAGCTTTTCATATATTGCAATAGCAGATTCAAGTGTATCGATGGCTCTGCTCCGATCTTCTGCTGCCACTTTCAACAGATCTTCCATTTCTATCATCTGCCTTACAGGCATAGTCTTGATCAGTTCTTCGCAAGAGAGCGCAATATCACACTCTGTAGCAACATTTTTACCCACCGCAGAACTATGCCCTTTGTTATAACTTATCCCTGTTGCAGACACCAAATCACTAATGCTTGACATCTCATTTCCAAAAGCCATAATCACCTGACCTTCACCAACATCCCAAATCAAAACAATCCCATCTTCTGAAGCCGAAACCATGTTCCTTCCTGCGTTTACCAGAACAGCAGATACAACTGCACCACGGTGCTTATGAGGAAATGTCATCAGTTCACTGCCTTGGATTACATTTTTTCTGCTTCCAACCATAAAGGATCCTATGTATACCGAACCATCCGACCCTGCAGCATAGAACTCGGGCTCTGTGGGGTGTAATGCAATCCCAGAAATCGTGCAGGGAAACACAACTGTACGCAGGTGGGTTCCCCTCCGGAGACTCCAGAACTTGCATGTGGAATCCGCTGAGCATGAGATAATCTGTGAGTAGCATAATCCTGAACCAGAGACAATGGCAGTGACAGAATCAGAATGAGCAGCAAACTTGTGCAATATTATGTCTTCAACATTCTCACATTCCGAGTCCCCTACAAGCCGAAAGATAGGGACAATAGCGATGGTTCCATCATCACTGCCAGAAATCAGAAGAGACTCGTCATGATTGACACCAACGCAGGTCACAGGCTTGTTATGTGTAGGCAGTGATTTAAGCACATTCCCTGATGGGACTGAAAGTGTATGCACACTGCCTGATATGCCACCAGCAAAGAGGTACAAGCCATCAAATGAGGCAGCTAGTGGTGCAACCGGTTCGGGGAGAGGGAGGTTGTGAAAGGCAGTCGAAGACCACCATTTGTAAAGGTGGATTGAACCACAACCCGTGGTTGGGGATATGTGTGAGGCAGCGATGTAACTCTTTCCAAAATCCTTTCCAACAACAGTAAGGCCTCGTCGCGGTGAGCGGCTGCCGGTGAACTGTGCTACAATGGTTCCTGCGGATACATCATAGGCAACAATGGGGCCATCCGGAGAGCTGGTCAGGACAATTTCAGGGGAAGAAGAAGACATGTTTTCAGGTGAGATATGTGAGTCACAATCTATAGCATGTATAAGAAGGTAAAGAAGAGGAGGAGTGTATGTATAAAGGAGATGATTCTTGGTGGTTTTTGGCTTGAAAACCAGGTGCTTATCGTCAAGATTTGGTCTCTTGTGTCTTGAGCAGTTAGAAGAATTGGATGGTTCCAGTGGAGGAACTCTGCTATTAGTGTGAGAGTGATCAGACTTGGTTAGTAGTCACCCAATTCCCTGATGTAGGTGCTTGATGAAAGGCAACTGATATGGTTATTCTAACTGAATCATAAAAGTTTTTCATCTTCCTAAGGTCAATGTTTATATGCTCCTTAGTGTGAATGAAGAATATGATGCAAGTTATTCAAATTTGATTTGACTTTACAATTAAAAAGGAAAAAGAAAGTAAATTAGCCGTCTTTAAGACACGAAATACATATAAGTTCACGTGAAATTAAATATGAAAAATTCAAGAAGGAATTGATAAACATCATGTAGAAATTAGAAAGATGCAAATAAAATATGATTTTATTAGGGTGATGCTATTAACACACCCATTTTTACTATAACATACACATTTCATCTATTTTCCTATCCACATATTTCAAATTTATTTCTAAACTTGTAATTTCAATTTGTTTCATGATTGGCTATCATTATAGATGGGGTGTGTTAATAACAAAAATGAGTGTGTTAATAGCACCATCTTTTTATTTCCAAAACCCGTTTTCTTTTTGTTCAGAAAAAAGAAACTGGTTTATCAAAAATTATGTAATAAGATATGAGAAGTTACTGTTGGAACCGGTAGAAATTAGAAAGATTCGAAAGTGATTATAGTCCCATCTCCCTACTCTTCCTATTCTCCCTTCTCGTGAAAATAGAAGTGGATGTGGCGGTGTGGCCTGTAGAAAAGGAGTATCAATTGTACTCCATTTTGGAAACTGCAACTCACACCAGAGATCATTAACCACTTGCCAAGACTTACATACATCATGGTTCGACTGAAATCAAATTTTTCTTGTTTAATTTAAATTTTCCATGGAATATAAGGCATTTGCTCATATAATCTCACTACTTGTCATTCTCTAATATATATTTGGCATATGACAAATGGTAAAAGATAATCAAGGATTTTCTGAAAAACTTTCTACTTTGACTGAGCATGTGTTCAACCTTTTACGTACATTGGATAATTCTTAAAGGTAATCTACAACTATGAAGGGCTTACTACCACCAAATCGATTAGACATCCAATTCTGAACCAGAAATTGGAAGGTTGGAAAGAACTTGAACTTGACATATGCTTCAGAGACGAAGCAATGCTCGCAATCTGTCTCCCATGTAGGGGAATGGTCTGTTTTTGGTCACCAGGGTTCTTATATGCATCCTGCTCGATATGCGTTAGCATGGCACTGAGGACAAACATCCTCCATCTTCACAAATTTACATACGTAGGTTTTGGAGTAATGCCTGCTGCATAAGAACGGCAAAAATGCTGCCCATTGATATGTTTATAACATTCACGGCATCATTGTTGAGCTGCGAAACAGAAGCAGAGACGGCGTAAGAAGCACAAAAAACAAAATATGTTCCACAAAACTGAAATCAGAAGAAGTAGCAGGTTAAAGTTAAACATAAAGCTCATCCAGAACCTTTCAAGTTGGGTAAGCCCAAGATAAGGGAAATACATAGCAGCTACAGTTTTGGGTTTAAGAAGGTGACAATCCACCAAGGATCAATTCATGTGAGATGTAAGATCGCTGCCACAGGTAGTTCTCAGACCTCAGGGCACTCCCTTCTCAAGAGTAAGAAATGCCACTAAGTCAAAGACCATTGACAAAGAAATGACCAAATCTTGTTACAAAGACTCTGAGGAGTAGGGGTAAGGTATCATGAAATTAAGACTTCACTAAGCCAAAGACCATTGACAGAGAAATAACCAAATCTTGTTCCAAAGATTCAGGAGTAGGGGTATGAAATTATAATTTCACTAGAACAAAACATACCACCCTCTTCTCCTCAGAGTACCATCAGTTCTAAGACCAGGCTGGCATGGGATGCAAATTACACGTTGCATATATCAAGCCAATCGCAACAGAACATCAATTCCTATTTATTATGAACTTTAATATTAATTCGTGCTCAGAAGACCCATGGTTCATGCTGGCTTTTGGTACTCACTAATAATTAAGATATGAGTAAAAGAAAACCCAACATCCATGACCCATCGTACCAAACTGACTCTATATAAGATGAACAATATAGATACACAAGTACCCCAAAAATAAAATAAGATAAAATTAATGAAATGGTTGCCTACCCATCGAAATCCTTCCTTGTCTTGAAGAGCAGCACCTATAATGCTCTCACCAACATTTGCTATTTGGGAAGCTATTACACATATAACTGCTTCAGGTCCATTTATCTGTAAACCATGAGTACAAGGAACATTATAAGTAAAACAAAAGGTAGACAAAATGATATTACCCAATACAAATTGGTCAAGTACAATGTAAACAACACCTGACCAATGAGACAACCAACAAATGCAAGAAGAACAGATGCCAAAAGTCCAGCAAGGGTTCCCTCGAGACTCACAGCCCCCTCTGTTCCCCTTGGAACTACCTTCAATGTTGTTACTAAGTACCTACTCAAGAAACATCAACTGAGAACACTGGTGGCAAATAAGATGACTTAGATGCTAAATTCTGACGCTTTGCATGCCAAGCTTGTTCAAGATTGATGCCAAAACAACATGTAAGATCAATTACAGCTAAAACTTGGTAGAAAGCATACACATTAGAGACTATATGATTGAAGGCTGGATTTTATGCATTTTATATGTTTCAATAGAAAGAGTTATTTTCAGTATATATGTAAAGCCAACCTCTACAATATATATCATGATTAAGGCTATCACTTTTATAGTATCAACTCCTAGCCTCTATTCTTCTCTGATGAAACGGACCTCACTGTACATACGAGAAAAACCCCCAGAATCATCTTCTGATTATGAATCAGAGTATTCACAACCTCTAACATCATTCTACAGGCTGACACTAGCTTCATTTCGAGCTCTTGGTAACAAGTTTCATCAGTTCAATACATTACTAAGGTTTAGGGTTGATCAGCAACTCATATTTTATTTTAACCCTTATAACGTTGCACTGCATAACATTAGGTTGGGTTACAGTACTGACATCTTTCAGCCCCCAACTTTTTTATTTTTTTTTATTTTTTGGCACTTTGGTGCTCACTGTCAGAGTTCAAAAACTAACGCTAGATAGAAGATTGTCAAAGCATGTGAATGTAAACAGCATACAAATCCAAACAGAAAGACAGAAGAAAATACAATTGACACTTCCAACAAAAAGAGTATCTTTCCCTGATACCCAGACAACCCTAAAACCTGTTTCTGCAGACCCTGTTAAGAAACTGGGGTCTCCTGCTGAACCCTACAATCTTTAGGAGCTCTAGCATAGAGCTAGATATATACAATGAGGGGGTTTGAACCTCAGACTATGCAGGGTTAGACCCTGTGCTAGCCATTCCTACTACTCCTAAAGAAACAAACCACATAACTCGAAACTTCTAGGCAGGATAATTCACGATGTCTGCAATGACATTTATAAATAAACATGATATAATTAAGCATTGAAAAGCTAATATTGAAGTTAAATCGATAATGGAACAAGAATAATAGTAAGTCCAGCAGCTTTCAACTTGGTCCACCAATAATGAAATAACACAAGTTCTAACAATATTAACATAAACAGCCAATTTCAAACCAAATGCAGAAACTTACGTTGTTTTTCCATATGCCTTTCCCACCTCACTTGATACAGTATCACTCAACTTAGTACAGAAACTGGCAACAAACCCTAGTTGCCAGAGCCGCGAATATGCCTTTCCTCCTACTAAAAATATAGTGAGAAAAGCGCAAATGCAACCAGCAGCACTGGATCCAATAACACTGCCTGGGCCTCTCCTTCCTTTCCTCTTCTCAGCTACCCCCTCGGCCTCCTTTTGTGCCATTCTCACCTTTGTCACCGCCGTGCCCTGACAATATAGTTATATAACAGTTCAGTACTACAACACACTAAAGGCAACCAGGAAACCATTTACATAATGATTATCATTATCCGAGTTATATTTAGCAACAACTTAATAACTAAACGAGCCAAAGAGCATCAAATTGATAAATTTACACAGTCACAATATCCATTTAACTCAAACTTTAAACTGAATCAAGTTATCAACTGTCACTCACTGTGAAAGTTTAGCTCTTTAGTTTTTGCACACACTAATTACTAATACTTACAAACCAAAACACATAATGAAGCAAAAGAAAAAGAACATAACTTGAAGCGCAATTCAATTTTCCTTGAACAAAGAAGCAAACTTTAATACCATTATCAAACTAGGAAAAGAATCACCTGAGAAAAATTTAGTCTTTTTACCATTTTAACTAATTGAGTAACCAATTTACTACCCAGAAAAAAGAAAGTGAAACCCAGAATTGAATCAACTCACAATGACGAAGTAGGTTGCCACCAAGAGAAACCCAGGAGGCCCAAAAGCGCGCCAAGTGAGAGTTCCGAGCAAAAATGCGGCAGCAATGCCGGAAAGGGAGAGCCCAGAAACCAGAATCGGAGAGCCCAGAAGAAAGATCAGGAGGTTGCAGAGGATTGCAGACTGCCACGTGGCGGGGGAGGATTGGATCAGGGTGACTGCGTCGGAGACAGCACTGTGGACAGTGGTGGATGCATGAGAAGGCCTCTGCATAGTGAAGTGGGTTTTGAGGGGTTTAGTAGGGTTTTGGATTGGGATTGGGATTGGGATTGGGGTTTTGGTGGGGAGAATTGGGAAGGAGGAGGAGGGGTGTGGTTTTAGTGAAGGGAATGGAGGAGGAGGTGGTGGTTTGATGTGCAAGATTGTGGACAATGCCATCTGGGTTGAGTGTGTGTTAAGGAAAAGAATGTTGCAAATGTTTATTTGGGGGAGGGACTCTGGTTGACCCAAACTTGAGGTTTGGTTGAGGACTTGGGTTGGAGGGGGATGGGAATATATGGTAACAACATGAAATCATGCATGTACCAAAATTACTGACAAATATATGGTAACAACATCTTATTCACCTAGAGTTATTTTTCAATTTTTGACATGTCCAACTATGTTTCTATTTGTTGAAGGAGATCTATTTTGTGTGTGCTTGATAAATCTAGAAATATATTATCTAGTTGAATGAGGATTGTGAATCCTTCTAGATATTACTTAGCAGGTTATAAATAGGAATAAGAATCCTGATTTATGTAATCTTGTAATCTTATAAGACATTTGATATAGATATGTCATTTCTCTTCTCTGAATAAAGACGTCGTCCGAAGTTTAGACGAATCCCCACAACTCAGTTGTTTGTAATGTGAGTTACTTTGTGCTCAGATATATGTTATTGAAATTGATTAGTTATTGGAATACGAGTTACCTTACGCTCAATAAACAGTTTAAGTCAAATTGACGATCTCCTACTTATAAAGAAGAGACTATGTCACTATACCAAATGGTATTAGGCCAAATGTTTTAGGTGAATTACTAGTGCAATTACTTTTATCTTTAGCGTTAGTAATTTGTAAGTCCAAAAAGGTAAAAGGTTAAATGGCCTAAAGAAAGAGGGAAGGATCCAAACGCTGCGTTCCGAGCAGTGTTCATATGCAAGTTTGAGGCCATATCTTATCTTCTTTTATCAACAAAAAGCCGGGCCCTGGCTTCCAGAGTGAGACTGAGATACAAAAATGGCTGTCTTTTCACTCTCAGCTTCATCCTCTTCCTTCATCTTCTCATCCTCCTCTACTTGTTCTTCTTCCACCAAACCCCCCTTTCCATCTTCCTCTTCTTCTTCTTCAAAGACCCTTAACAAAACCCCCTTCGTTGGTCTCTCTGCGGCCCAATCCCAAAAGCTATGGCTTCCCACAACAAGCTCTCTTACTTTTGGCAATGAAGGCGGTTCGAGACGGAGCTTTGAGGTTCACAGCACGCAGGAAATGACCAGGGTGCCCTTGGATGAACGCTGGATGTGGGAGGAGGATGAAGTTGATGGCATTGTATGTACCCACAAACTCAACACTTTGCTTTTTCAATGTACTTTTTGTATATATTGGTTTTGAACTAGCAAAAGATTGTGCCTTTTTCTGTGTTCTTAAGAATTTTGAGGTAGAAATGAGGACCCAAATAGCAAATATGAAGAAAGAACTTTATTTGAGTAATGGATGTGTGCAAGGCCTGTGAGTTTTGAACAAAGTAACTAGGGAATTGTCCAATGTACATGAAAAATTAGCTGGGTTGGATTTGAAGTAGCAAAACATAGGACCTTAATCTTGGTGATAATTATGAGTTCAATTTGAGTAATGGGTGTGTGCAAGACCTGATATTTTTGCTGAACTTCAATGTAAAGAGTGATTTGATAAGGTTGTTGAAGTACATTCGTAATTCTCTTGTGTGAAAAGCTATAACAGATGAGTTAGTATTATAGAATAATTGGTTCAGTCTATATGTAGGCAAGCATGTTTTTTGAATACCAAATGTGCTATTAATCTGTTTATGAATATTCATTACAGATTTTGATCTGGCACTGTTGATAAGGTCTCTAGAAGTTAAAGTCAATATTGGTTATCTTGCTTGATTGGGTTGAAGTGAAGTGTTGAATTGTTTTTCTTTTGTCTTTGTCAAGGATATTTGGAATAAGACATGGTACCCAAAAGCTGCAGATCATGTGAATACTGACAAACCATGGTATATCGTTGATGCCACAGACAAGATTCTTGGAAGACTAGCATCTACAATCGCCATTTACATCCGCGGCAAAAATCTAGCTACCTATACACCCAGTGTTGACATGGGGGCATTTGTCATTGTGGTATGTAGATAGCACACATGCACATGCATTTTCTTCATTCTAATTGGTCTAGACGTAGACTGTATTCCCTTTGATGGTATCTGATAATAGCTGAAAACCAATTGTGTAAGATTTTTTGTTTGTGTGAAACTATATGTTTCTTGATATCTGTCTAAGGCTGAGTTTATATTATCGTAAGGATTGAACTTCTGATTATGATAGATAAAATTATCTCATACTGTGGTTTTTTTTGCTCCTTTACATGTTGGCTTACCACTTGGTACACCTTCATGCAATTGGTTGAGTACAATTACATCATGGCTCGAAATCAAATATCTCCGATTTTGATATTGTTGTTTCATAATCATCATCAATTTTTAGATTGTTGTGCCATCCAGTAGGAAGACATTCTTTGTGCTCAGATTCTCATCGGATCTTGTTTAAAGTCTTATTATGTGTGAATATGTAGGTTTGTGATCAGATGTCTATCTGTCAGTGAAATTGATTACTCTTTTCTTTGACTTGATATCAGTTTATCTGTAATAATTCCTTCACCATTTAGCACTCTGGTTTCACAACATATTTTGGAGGTGCGTCACGTGTGTCTCGAAAATTAGAATGCCAAGACTGTACTTTATATGAAGAGTTTGGGGAGGGTTAAAAGAGAGTTTACAAGTGACATTGCTCTTTAGTCACCAGTTGCTGCATTTCATTTAGAGGATTTCGCAGATGCATCATAGTTTCCTCCATTTTTAGTTTGATATTATATTTGTCTGTTAACTGAATATAAATGAAGGGTAACTAGGGATTGGGCAAAGAAGAATCATGTTCTTGGAAATATATATTGTTGCATTTAGCTGGTCTTGTTGAAGTTTTAATTTTTGCTGGCATTTATATGGCATCCGCTAAACTTTTCTGGTTTTCATATTTGTTCTAGTTTAACTTGCAAATACTTTTGTAACAAGGTGAATGATTGTGCTCCACTTTGCTTTCTTTTAAGGTAAATGCAGACAAGGTTGCTGTATCTGGCAAGAAAAGAAACCAAAAGCTCTATAGGAGGCATTCTGGACGACCAGGTGGTATGACAGTGGAAACGTTTGACCAGTTACAGCAGAGAATACCAGAGCGAATTATTGAACATGCTGTTCGTGGTATGCTTCCAAAAGGGAGGGTGAGTTCTTTAGATCTAACTTATCCTATATCTATCCAGTGACAAAGATTACCACCCCCACCTTTACATATATAATTGCACTTCTGCTAGATAACGGGTTGATTAGATGAAACTTGCAACTGCTGGAAAGGCTTAGTTAAATTCTCAACAAGTGTAGTGCTTACTTCGCTTTGACTATAAAATTTTTCTTCTAGTATTGTGTGTGTGACTGATCTTTGGTAGTCGGGCTCTATGGATTCAAAGTACACTCATTCATTTCTTCAATAATTGAGTAAACTTTTCATCTACTTTGGCCATGTACTGCTGCCCTTACCAGCATTTCAAGTTGATGGCCGCAATAGAACTAGATACGCTCCTGCAGTGTTTTTGTTTTCTTTTGGTTTTAATGCTGCACCTCAACTGATTTGCATAATTCATCTTTTCATCCTTCTTTTGACAAGCATTCTCGTGTGCAGCTTGGTAGGCAACTTTTCAACCACCTGAAGGTTTACAAGGGTCCAGACCACCCACATGAAGCCCAGAAGCCATTGGATCTGCCTATCAGAGACAAGAGAATAATGATACAAAGATAGATTTTGAAGCTGTACTAAGATAGATTTTGAAGCTGCACTCCACACCTAGATGCAGGAGTATTCTGTTTTTGTAACCCATGGTCATCATAATTTCACTTATTTGATTTATGGGGTACTGAGTTCCGCACTTAAAATCATTCCTACATCCCTGCTGTTCATGTCTGTATTCTAGTTTGTAGATGTGTTTGATATCAGTCTTGCTTATTTCATTCCAGTTTGGTTTGAAGCTTGTTTAGGTTTTCATTCACTTTTGGCAAAATTGTACTTGAATCTGGAATCAATGTGACATGCATATGTTGTTGCAAGAGAATCACAATGACCTTGCAAAGGGAAGAAAGGTGTCACTTTAAAGATTATGAGTAATGAAAAAAGTGAGGTCATTTGGATTTTGTTTAAATAAAATTGCTTTTGAAGAAAAAAGGGGGAGGGAGAAGATCCTATAAATACATCGCAACGCCTGGGTGAGCTTCGCAGGACAGAGAGATATATGTTTTGTTGCTTTACAGCTTAATTACTCGTCTGAAATGATGATGTCCCTGAAGTACTTACTTGGAAGCCTGAGCATGATCAGCAGCATATTCATGGCCGTAGAAACCATAAACCAAACATCTCCGGTGTTTGATACTTCTGGAAAGGCACTAAAATCCGGCATAGATTACTACATCAAACCCGCCGGCACCGACAAAGGTGGTCGTTTAACTCTAATAAACCGGGAGCCAAAATTAAGTCCACTCTACGTTGGCCAAGGAAATATCTCTGGCTTGCCTTTTCACTTCAAGCCATTCTTCACCGGAGAAACAGTGGTGAGGGAGAGTAGGGATCAAATGATCATATCCAGTGTTTCTACACATTGCAGGCGGTTTAGTTCATGGTCAATTGTTACAGCTAACGCAGAGGACCAAAGGAAGTTGATTGTTATGCGTGAACCAGCAAGAGGAAAAGTGCCAGATAGTATATACTTCAGGATTACTAGATCACAGCCGGAGGTGGATGGTAATAGCTACATTTTGAGATGGTGTCCGACCGATGTGTGTCCTAATTGTACATTTGCTGATTGTGGAAATATTGGTTCCTTAGTCGCGAGTAGAGGGAAGAGGTTCTTGGCTTTGAATGGTTCTGAACTTCCAGTTGTGTTTGAGAGGGCTCGAGGATGATCGAGATCATGACCTCATGAGTACTTCTCTGAAGTAGAATACTGCTACTGATATGATAGCAAAGTTGTGATCGTAGTTTGGGGATAAAGAAATGAAATAAATTATGACTAGTTACATTCTTCTCTCTTCTTGTCAATGAGCATGAAACTAGGGTACTTGGCATGAAACTACGGATGGCAATATTGCCATCTGCGTATCCACAACCATCAACTTTCTTTTTGTTTAGTCTTCGTTTCTCTGTAAAGATGGAGAAAGGAGAGACTGATGGTGACTGGCAGTTATGTGCCGAATCCTTTTGCCATCTCTAGCCTAACTTTCAGAGGATTCTGCAAAGCGCGCTACACGTACAGAACTTCTGAACATTTCCATTTAATGGCAGAATTTGGAATAAAATAAAGGGAGATTTTCATATACACCCAATTTTGAAGAGTGGTTTTAAATAAAACTCACATAATATTCATTTCTGATAGACATCTCAAATGTATTAATTATGATACATATTATGTCCTATTTTTTCTAAATTTTACACAATTGTCACTATTCAACTATAACATATAAACATAATAAATAAACTTAATTGATATTTTCTTAAATACCTTGATTATAAGTTTTTATTTTAACACTAACATTTTCAATCAATTTGCATGAATCATGCCGTTTTTTTTATTTTTATGAAAAAATCTAGGTGAAATGAATACATTCCATGATCTATACATAAAGTAAAATATAATATAAATAAGATATCTGATTATTAGAGTAAAAAGAAGAAATTTTATAGTGTTACCGTAAGCCCTAAGCCCTAAACCCTATACCCTAAATCCTAAACCCTATACCCTATACCCTATACTCTAAACCTATACCCTAACCATATACCCTAAACCCTATTAACTTAACCCTATACCCTAAACCTAATTTTGGGTTTCTTCTTTTTAGGTATATTATCATATCATGTCCTACTTAATAGGTACATTAGAAATGTAAATGTTCTTTCGATTAGGATGAGAAATGATATAATAATATACCTAAAAAGAAGAAAATTAATCAAAGAACAAGAACATGTACCTTACAATCAGACATTTTTCGACTATGTAGAGAGACACCAAATGTGAGCTTAAGAATGAAAAAAATCATTCTATTATAAATGATATACTTCTATATATAACATATATATACACTCAAGTTAGTAATAACAAGGTAAGAAATTAAAGAATGTAATTGATTATGATAAAGTTAAATCCAACTAAATTTTAGCTCAATATTTGAGTTTCAAATTGATGCTAAAATTGAGAAAGATATCAAATTTAGCTTTATATCGTCTGAAGGGCAAATCAGAGAAACTAAAAAATGAAGAAAACTATTAATTATAGACATATGCTCTATATAGTAATTGCTTATGTGGAGTGGGTGTAAAATGAAAGAAAAATATGTATGGGTTTATCTTAAAAGTGGTCTAGCATTTTGGGTTTTTATCTAATTTTCTCTAAAATAAAACTTACATACATCCAACATGAAAATGTATGTCTGCCTTGGTTCAAATGTGCTAGCATTAGTATTCAGAAGGAGAATTTGAACTAGGACGATGTAATATTGAATTCTGAACTGCTAGACAGCAATCTAAGCTGCATTGTATTTGTCCTTTCATTCTAGAAATACTTTTGCATTTCTGCTGTAAGGAGCATATATGAGATTAAAAGTTCAAAACTGCATATAGAAGTTCATTCCAAGCATCAGGAGCACCAGGAAGACACCAGTGGCTGCAGTCCACAAATTTGGAACCCATGCCTGCATAAATTGAAGGGTGCCCATCTTTTCTTAGCTGTGTGAGCAATGTAATGTCAAGCAAGTAAATTGGTTTTGCCATTGTACTCAACACACTCTTCACAATAGCTTCTCCTGGATGACTTGGGCCTGGATAACTAGTTCCCATCAATGGTTGGGCTTGTCCTCTGCAAGTTCTTGCTTTTGGTTCCTTCCATTCCTTTCCACTAATCAATAGGGACCCAAACAATATTATAGGATATGATTTAAGTATTATTTGAGAATCTGCACTTCTGCAGCAAAACATTGTTGTCATTGTATAAACAATTCATGAGACACTGAAACTTACTCAATATGAACTGCAGCAACCCCTTGAAAAAAGACTTTGGTCTTTGAAAAATCAATGTTGGAATCAACCCATTTAGCCCAAGTTGTTAATGCAATCTTGTATGCCTCCAAGTGATCCATTTCTTTCACTACCTTTTGTCCCACTTGAAAGTAGTCCCATCTGAAACAGAACATTCACGTACATTCATTAGTGGTAGGGTTATTATCTTACCATGTGTTAGCAATCTCAAGTAGACCAATTACTATTAACAATACAGATGTTAAATTGATAATCGAACAACATAACATGTTAAAGTGTTAATAACATTCTATAATATGGAATCCATACGTCTGAGAGCCGCCGGAATGAGTCCACCAGTGATATGTGTTGAAGATCAACATGTCTACTCCTTTCCAAAGGTTGCCAGTGCCGATGGAGTCAAGTTTAAGGACTTTGCCTATTTTTTCATAAGCCAAGTCCACTATGAACCCATTTTTCAGAAACACAACCGACAGTTCATATTCCTATTAACAACAAAACAGAAACTTCATGTAATCAAAGGAATTATTGAAACCAATTCGAGAACAAAAATTGATCTTGGATTTCAAAATAGTAGAGGCCTTTTCACCTCGAGGTAAAATGTGGAAAGCGACCCTGCTTGTGTCAAGGTGTATTTGGAATTTAGGGCTGCAACATGCAGCATGCATGTAAGGGATTGCCACATATTGTTACTTAGGGAATCTCCCACAAACATAATCTTTTTCCCTCTGTATCTTTCCATGAAATCTAGGCCATTGAATCTGTGCCAATTTAACATAATAGATGTTAGGATGGTTTTGGATATACTATTTTCGATCAGTTATTCGTTTGCAGCATCAGATTATGAAAACTGAAATTGAGAAAATGAGGAAGAGCTAGAGAGAGATACATGATACCTTGGAAGGTCACAACCAGTAGGCTTCCATCTATACTTGAGGTACTGTTGATCAGGTCTACCATTCTTTATGCAATTGAAACCAATGAATGGACAGCTTGAAGCATTGTAAAGTGGATATTCATCATCAACAACCCAACTCCCTTGAAACAAATTGCAGCCATTTGCTGATTGCTTCAGTACTCCAGCTCGTTTCGCATAATCAAAAATTTGATCAAAAACTTGATTCCCTTTCACTACATGGGTTAGTGTCAATGACAGTAGTACTGCTAGAGGAAGAAGGTGATGAAAGCACGAGAATGCCATTTCAGATTCTGTGAACTGCTGGAAGTGGCATAGACCTAAACTGAAACGCTCTCTTTATAAGGAATGCGGTTGGTGCTGCATCATGTGTGCTCCTTTATGAGATAGATTCATTTGTTATTTTGTTTCCGGCTCCTCTGTCTTTTCGGTTGGACCGAAACGCATACTAATAATTCAAATCATGAATTATTTAATGAGAAACTAGATATGCACAACTCTCATCTTAAGGTAACGCATCTTTATATAATAAGAAAGTAGTGATTATTGGATCCTACCTGAAAAATGCTTACTTGTACGTCATCTCCATGATCGACTCCTCACTCATCACTACATGCACTCAGGTTGATTTCCGGTAATGTTACTATTGTTATACGTATCATATTTATTTGTTAGTTGTGGTGAAGGCGCGCCGGAGATCCTAACCTAACCGGCCTTGAGCTAGTCTTCCGGTTCTCCCTCTCTATTTATAGCTAGTCTTGGACTAAATCCAAAGGCTACCACAACAAATGTGCACTAATTGGGAATTTGGATAGTTAAACTACAGTATAAATAAACTTTAAAAAGAAAAATATTACATAGTTCCGGACCACCACGTTTATTCTAATCTAGCTACAAGATTTTATGGCTATTGTTTCTAGCTAGTAGCATTAGCATTTCCCTTTGGATTGAAACATACAAGGCCTTCGATGAGTATACGTACGATTGTTTAAGGTCTGTTTAGGGTTTTGAATAGTAACTTTTGCCCCAATTAGTTGAACACTCCCCTCTACTTACTTCATCGTTTAGATATATTATCGTTACAATATGGCCTTGCATGTCTGATGTCTCGTTGCTGATCGAGGGTGATATTGTTGATGAGATACGAGACTAGCTTATGACTCAATTGCATGTCACGGAGATCAACATTGCATGCACCATGAGGAGAAAACAGAGGTGCACATCATGTTGCTTGTTTTATTAACTGTTAAGAAGCATCTATAGTCGTTTTGTTGAAGGAGGAGCCTGATTGCCTCATACCATAGAGACATTTTTCTTTTATTAGGATTTAGTACAAGCCACTGAACTAAAGTTACATCGAACAGCCATGCATGTAACAGATTTGGTAACTGCAGAACAATGTTTATTGTTGTAATTTGTATTTCATCGTCTAATTCATGATTGATTAGTTACAATTGCATAGAATAGTTCATTCCATGTGTCTGGGACACCAGCAAGACACCAATGGCTACAGTCATTTCCCTTCTTGCCATCTATGCCATATAGAGACGGGTGACCATCTTTTCTCAACTGCGATAGTAATGTTATGTCCAACAAAGTTACTGGCTTTGACATTCTGTTCAATACGTCATGGACTACAGTTGCCGCTGGTGGTGTCCCTTCAGGATATATTGAACTACTGTAAGGTTGATTTTGCCCTATGCAGTTTGCTGACATTTGCCCTCCCCATGCCTTTGCACTGCTCCAACAAATTAATACCAACAAGTTATTAATTTGATATTTTTCCATTCATCTTTGATTGAAATTGTATGAAACTGAATAAAATGAGATGTTATACGTAGTTAGTTAATAAAATGTTTAAGAAGAAATGATGAGAACATACTTGTAATGAGTTGGAGAGATGCCCTGAAAGAAAACTTTGGTATTCCCAGCATTAGAATCCACCCATTTGGACCAAGTAGTTAATCCCTCTTTAAACGCAGCCAGGCGATCCATATCCTTGATTATCTTGCCTCCCGATTCAATGTAGTTCCATCTGAAACTCATAATATATGTCTCAATCAATATATAAAAAGTTAGAAACATGCAACATATATATACGTACATATCCATAAGTATTTGAGGTTTGTATATATCTTACGGTTGATCGCGTCCCGTATGGAGCCACCAATGCCAGGTATTGAAGATTAGCATGTCGTATCCTTTCCATAAGTTTCCTCCTTCAATGGAGTCAAGCTTTAGAACCATGCCCTGCTTTGTTTGGACCAGATCCACCAGAAACTTATTGCGAGAAAACATAACAGAAACTTCATATTCCTGTATGCATGCGAAATCCAATATTTCAGTTTTCAGTACTCGGTATAAAACATTTGGCCAAGCCTAAAACTCTCAAGTCTCAAGCTCAAAACTCATATTTATTATAAAAACGTACTTACAGGCAAAAGAAACGAATAGAAACTTCCTTTACTCGATGAAGTATATTTGGCTTTGGGTACTGCAGAGTGCAGCATACATGTTAGTGACTGCCACTGGTTATAGCTCAGAGAGTCCCCTACGAATAATATCTTCTTCCCCTTTAATCTCCTCAACAAGTCCTGACCATTGAATCTGCGTGCACGTACCATATATTACGAAACAAGACAATGTTTAGAGAAATACATATAAATATGCGTACATGTACATAATTGCAGACAGACAAACAAACAAATCCAATGATGTTTTGATAAGAGATGAAATGAAATCAAATAACTTTTGTACCTGGGCAATGTACAACCCTTAGGCTTCCATCTGTATTTGAGATACTGCTTGTCGGGGCGTCCATTTTTCTGACAGTCAACTTCTCTGTCAATGAAAGGGCAGCTGGATGTGTCATAGAGTGGATATGTTTCATCATAAACCCAGCTCCCATCAAACAAGTCGCATGAGCCGCCTATTTGCGACTCATTCGCCTTGTAATTCTTTAGAACTCCTGCATAGCAATATTGGTTTTCATGTTCAAGAAGCAACAAGATTAGTAGCAGAACAGCATAAACAAATAGGCCAAAGCCATTCAACGTTTTCCCCATATTGCTACTACAGGAACGCAGAGCAGATGGCCAGCTAATTAAGATCAGAATCAACGTTTCTAAGGCTTATATATATACATGTAATATCGATCAGATCGATACCGTGGTAATAAAGGTGTTTGCTTCATTTGGTATATCGCTTGGAGATTTTTCAAATGAGCTTTTTCATCTGGTTTCCTAATTAAGTAGGTGTAAAGATTAATTTTCAT
The DNA here is from genome assembly GCF_000184155.1 of Fragaria vesca subsp. vesca. Lineage (NCBI taxonomy): Eukaryota > Viridiplantae > Streptophyta > Magnoliopsida > Rosales > Rosaceae > Fragaria > Fragaria vesca. The sequence goes on along the minus strand of NC_020493.1, from coordinate 10,950,800 downwards.
ATATCATAATTAATTTTCAAGGATTTTTTATATATATTATTATCCTTCTAAGACAATCCTTCCTTTTGCATGTAGATTATTTTCTTTTGTTAGCCTACACTTGAATGAAATCTGATAAGAAACATCAAATTAACTGAACCTGTCCATCAGTCAAACAGATAAAAACATAAGAACTACTACCTTGCTATTTAGTGCAAAGCGTCTCTATTTTTGTTTGCACCATGCATCATGCATCTTTAACCTCATGATCTAGCAATCTATGTCAAATTTTGATGTACATTATTTGATCTTTCGAAAATTAGTTCAGTGATATTTCCCAGTCTACTGTTCCTATTTTTTTAGTTGTTATCTTTGCATAACAAGTTTCTTTAAATTGACATTTTGATAAAGTAATATGGGGTTTACATCGAAAACCAATTGACTATGGATAGAGAGGTTCAAACTCTTATAAACCCACATGCAATGTCTTATATTCCCGATGTGGGATTAATATCTCAACCCATCTAAAAAAAAAGAGATGCAGACAACCAAATACCAATGTATAGTACATTAAATTTAATTGTTTTTAGATAATTGGTTTAGGACAAACTTTTACATCAACGAAATAAGTTCTACAATTATTGCTGATCAACATATTGCTTCCACGTTCCATCTAAAAAGACATTTTGCTTCCACGTCATTCTCTAAGAAAAATATATAGCTGCTAGTTTCCTGTTTCCGCCTTCAGCTTGATATCCCTTACCATAATAATAGTAATTACTTAAGGTGTCCTAGTAATTCATTGCGATTAACCATCTATGTCATGGGCCATTTTGAGATACATTATCTTACACGAAGGTTTAATCTTCCTTGATGCATACACAAATTGTTGTGTATGATGTCTACACACCATTGAGTAATATGATAAATGACATGGTAACAATAATGTTTATAGAATAATGTAACAAACTATCTGGATCCCTGCTAGCTCCTTTGGTCAGTAGTCACAAGAGTTGCATATAACAGTTCATTCCAGGTATCAGGAACACCACTAAGGCACCAGTGACTACAATCATTTCCCATTTTCCCACCGAAACCATACAGAGACGGGTGCCCGTCTTTTCTCAACTGCGACAGTAATGTTATGTCCAGCAAAGTTACCGGGGACGACATTTTGGCCAGCACTTGGTTAACCACAGTTTTTGCTGGTGGTGAACCTCCTGGGTAAGTTGAACCACTAATAGGTCGAGTTTGTCCACTGCAAGTTGCCGAATCAGTTTCGTTCCATTCTTTTCCACTGATCGAGCAATAACATATGCAAGCATGTAAGAAACAATGTGATAGGAAATAACTAACTGAAAGAAAAACCTAGCTTGGTGCAATAACCAACATTGGAACTTACTTGTAGTGTGATGGAGAAATGCCTTGAAAGAAAACTTGGGTAGTTTTAGCATCAACATTAGAGTCCACCCATTTGGACCAAGTAGTTAATCCCTCCCTAAAAGCTGCCAAACGATCCATATCCTTGAGTACCTTACCTCCTGATACAATGTAGTCCCATCTGATGAATCATGAAACAGCACATTATTACAGCCAGACACCATAAACAAATTGTACATGAATCCACTTATTCAGATCATCACAGTATCGCGAAACATATCGAGGTCTTACGGTTGTTTGCTTCCTTTATGGAGCCACCAATGCCAAGTGTTGAAGATAAACATGTCATATCCTTTCCATGCATTTCCGTTTTCAATGGAGTCAAGCTTTAGAACCGTGCTACCGCCTGTCTTTGTTTTCATTAGATCCACCAGAAACGCATTGCGAGATATCATAACAGAAACCTCATATTCCTACAGATGAATCAGTTCAAACATTTCTTAAAGTAGCGCGCAGTTGATGTGTGTATATATAGATACTATATCATCATTTTTGATTGATTATGAGATTGTAAAACTCACAGATAGAGAAAACGTGGAGAGGTCTCCTTTCCTTGTTAAAGTGTAATTTGTTTTGGGCACTGCAGAATGCAGCATGCATGTTAGTGACTGCCATTGGTTGAGGCTTAGAGAGTCCCCTACGAATAGTATCTTCTTCCCCTTTAGCCTCCTCAACATGTCTGTTCCATCGAATCTGCACCATTTATATAATTCAAAAGTGAGAATCTAATTATAATGTTAAATACCATTAGTTAAATAATCACTAGGACAGAACTTGTAACTTATCTCAATCCTAAGTTCCTAACTCATTTCTCTATGCTATCTCTTCACTTGAATTATTGAGAGACAAGAATCATTGGTACATACGCATGTACCTTGGCAAAGCACAAGCGTCTGGCTTCCATCTGAATTTGAGATACCGACTGTCCGGCCTTCCATTTTTCTGACAGTCAAACTCTTTCTCAACAAAAGGGCAGCTCGAAAATGTGTCGTAGAGCGGATACGTATCATCATAAACCCAACTCCCTTCAAACAAGTTACAGCTTCGGCCTACTGACTGCGACTCATTCATCTGTTTCTTCTGCACTCTCCCACAGCAACCCTGTCCATCATGAAGAACTAGAAAAAGACACAAAGCTAGCACAACAGCAATGCAAGCAAATATGCCGAAGCCATGCAGCACCTTTCTCATATTTGCCAGAGAAAGTAAGAAGTGGCTGGGTACTGCTATAACCGACTATCGAGTTCCTTGGATTATATTGTGTGGAAGGGAAGGGATTAGAAAATGTAGCATCAGATAGCTGGAGTGGAAGACAGAAGACTCCAACATGTGTAAGGTCGGGCCTGTGTTTTTGTTAGGTACGTAGGTCTTTGTTTGCATTCGGGTTCTGATGGATCACGTAGCTTGGAGACAAAGTCACATTTTAATTTCTTTAGCCATGGGAGGACACAGTGCTTGTCAATTTATATTGGTGAAGCCTAGTTGTGTGGACGCTTTCCATGGCAGCTACCTCTGGCGTAAAGCATGGTTTCTCATCATTATATTCCAAAGAATTATCATTAATAGCGTCCTTCTACTTCTAAGTATGAAGAAACTGATCAGTCGGCGGCCATTACCAATCCACGGAAAGACATAAAATGTACATTACTCTGAAGAATAAAATGTCGGTAGCAGTATAGGAAACACAGTTTTGTACATTACTTTCTGCTTGACAATTATTAATTTAGGCCTTGGTGATCAATTCATGTTGTGTTCCAAGATTTTCAACCAAAGAAGCTATAAGTACACATGTACGGAGTCTCTATATCTATAGGATATATAATTTCTGCAACTTTAAGTTCATCGTGAGAGTACGTAACAAGATTTATATATGTCCTGACACTTTTTTTCGATGAACATAAATTCACAGGTCACGCTTCAATGGTGAGATGAAGAGGTAGATGTTTAAATAGTTGTATCTAGCTAGCAGCTTTCTTCTTTTACAACTGTTCGAAAACAATTTGTATTGATTAGTGATGATACTTGTTCAAACTGGTTTAATCGATTAGGGGAAAGAAAGAAACCCTAAATCCGTCCCGACTTTTTATTCCAAGCTAGCTAGCTACATAGTCTGAAGAACAATGAGTCCTAAGTAAATTGTTACAAAGGATCCTAACATGTTTTAATCTTATCGATCGATTTTCTAAGAACTATTTCAGCTGTGGTCACCTGCATATTAATTCTTCCATGGTATACACTGGCTAATGTAATTCAAAGAAGAAAATTGTAAAGAATCTCGTTCCAAGTATCCGGGACTCCACAAAGACACCAATGACTACAATCCATTCCTGGGCGGCCTCCCAACCCATATATAGAAGGGTGACCATCTTTACGAAGAAGTGAGAGATTCGTTATGTCCAGCAATGTCACAGGCTTTGTGATTTTGCGTAAAGCAGTCTTCAGCACACCTACAGCTGGTGGCAACCCTCCTGGGTAGGTCGACCCCAACAAAGGTTCCTTCTGCCCCTCGCAAGTCCTTGCTCTTGGCTCACCCCAATCAGTCCCACTAAATCAAGACAAACAAAAACTTAGATGGCAAAAACACATAGAATTAACGTGAATTAATCACTTTGCATGCTGTTGATTAGTCTATGCATGTATATATACTTTGCTTAAATTTTGTGTATTAATGGCCTAATTTGTTTGCATGCTCATTTTTAAGATGATACATTTGTTTGCATGCTCATTTTTAAGATGATACATGTAATTAAGGGTCCTCTTACTTGTAATGGGAGGGTGAAATCCCTTGGAAGAAAACCCTAGTTTTTGCAGGATCAACGTTTGTATCCACCCATTGACCCCAAGTTGTGAGTGCCTTCTCAAAAGCAAGCATCCGATCCATATCTTTGATAATCTTGCCTCCAACTTCAATGAAATCCCATCTGCAAAATCACAGTGCATTCAGTTTTATTACCGTCATATCTCCTGTATAAGTTCATACAAATTTAGATACGTACGGCTGCGAAGGTCCTCTGCGATTCCACCAGTGCCAAGTGTTGAAGATGAGGGTGTTGATTCCTTTCCACAACTTGCCTCCCTCAATTGATTCAAGCTTCAAAACCCTACCAATTTGTTCTCTAACAGTATCTACTAGATACACATTGCGGTCAAGCATCACTTTGACTCCATAATCCTGCAATATAATTGATATTTGATTAACACTAATCAATCATGTTCTAGCGCGCTATATGTGGTAACCACATAAACATCAAAGAACAGGACCACCTGCATATGCATGTTTAATTCTTGGTGGATTCATGACAATATATAGGGAATAGGAGGAAGATGAAATTTCATTTGAAATAGACTTGAAATTAAATTGGACCACGGATACGCCTAGCTAATCAATTATGTGTGTGGAAAATGACTTCCACATTGCTTTGCAAGAGGCCAATCAAGAGATGAAGGGCATACATCTTAATGGATGATGTGACTTTACTTGGATTAAGTTGGGAATGGAATATATACGGTGTCGTGGTATTCTTAATTTGATTCATACATTATGATACTTGTTATGCTCACAGTAATACATAAATCAAGGAGAAAATACGAGTGAATGAGAAATGGGATGAAATTTGCATACCGGAAACTCGAAATTAGAAACATCTCCTAGTCTAGTGACATTGTATTCAGCTGTTGGCACAGCTGAGTGAAGCAAGCACGTCAACGACTGCCATTGATTCCGGCTCAATGAATCTCCAACAAACATGAAGCTCTTCCCTCTATTTTTTTCTAAAAATGCTTTGCCATCAAATCTGCACAAGCAAAACTGTCAAAATGAATTTTGGTTTCATTTTCTTAGAAATCAAATTAACTACTCATTCTTGAATACGAAAGGGACTTGCTCATTCTTGAATGAGAAAGTGACCTTGGTAGGAAACTAAAAATCTACAAGAGTGTAATGAAGTAATTTACTAATTGCTATATACATAGGAAGCTGTTGTGAGATGACTGTGTACCAATTAAGCAATCAGAAAGCTACATTACCATTAATAAGGCAACAGCTACTTTAAGATTCACCATATTAAACACAAGCCTACAAAGCAAAGCAGAATGGGCCAACGAAAAGACCAAAACGGCAGCATACTTAGCAAATTCAAACAGAAAAAAAGCTGCAGTAGCAGTCCCAAAACAATTATGGATCTGTATTGGTAGCTAGAGTGCCCTACTACTATTGAGCAGTTCTGGACTTCTCTGGGGGAAAGCAAGTTTAAACCATCATCATCATCCTTATTCATTATGGAGGGACCTCCATGACATCTTCAACTCCTTTATAAAGTTCCATGACAGTAATATTGCCAGGCTGGTTCACAACATACACACACAGTTGTATAGATTTGCGGGTTTCCAATAGGAAGACGACGATATTATCTGCAGGATGTGATAAAACCGTAACTTTAAACGTTCATACCAGCAAGGATTAAAATATCTAAAATATCTTTGATATTGTTTTAAAATTTTTGTTTTTTATAATTGTCAATATTAATTTTCATATTTTTTTAATATTTTATATTTAGTCTATTTTTCGTTGAATATATAACTGTTAGATAAAATTTTCATCAATACCTGATATTATCTCAATATATCCATCGAGATTTCCTTTTTTCAAACCATCGAAATATCCATGATCGTCGATATTTTACTCTTTGCATATCAGTGTTTAAACACTATCCGACTCTAAGATTTTATAAGCATCACGCATCTTTTATCCTGTAAATATCACTATGATGACGCATGACGAAATTATTTGCCGGATGTGGTAAAACCGTAGCTTTAAAAGTTTATAGAAGTGTTTAAAGATTGTTAGACTCTCAAGATTTTATAAACATCACACATCTTTTATCGTGTAAATGAATTGTCAATCTCTTGAATTAGAACTTACTTACCGTATCAAACATTCATTACAAACGTTTGACGTTCTTCATTGTAAACTATTGAAGAGTGGCATCTTTTACGCTTTACTTATTGTTTTAGTACAGTAATTTTGTGTGTGATTAGATTAAAGAGTTACATTTATTTCTGAATTACTCGTCACCTACAAACTTTAATCACCTAAACCCTAAACCCAGAAAAACCTAGCTCCCAAGTTCAAATTCTAGCTAGGATTCCTAAGAACAATGCATCATCATAATGCACAAGAAAGTAAAGTAGGAGCACCCCAAGAATCAAAAGTAGCTTGGCCATAGAGAGCGATGCCATTACTCACATGATAATATATGACAACCACCGCAGAGCCCCGTGATATGATGGCATCGAGCTTTATGGTTCAACTAATTTATAGTTTCTTTCGACCATAACATGCCCTAGCTATTGTATAAAACTGTATAATGTCATGATCACATTATCAGCATCACAGCTAAGCTCACAAACCAAAGATGTATTGTCACCAATCAAAGGCTGCCAGCACCGACAGTCTCCCATGCAGCCAAACAATTATATTTCTCATCAGCAAAATGATCGTGGAAGATGAATTACTATATTCTTTAGCGCGCACACACAAAACATAGATCTGCTGAGTGCCAAGTTCACATGATGTCAACGAATAATAGGAATGAATGATATAAAACTCAGTTCGATCATGTGGCCGGTGAGACGACATAAGTCGCAAGGGTGCACAGATCTAAACTAAGGTCCATTCGAGTTCACTATTTTTGTTAGTAAAATGTGAGAACCAAAAAAACTATTCAACCTGTGAAGAATCGAAGTCATTGAAAACAAAACTAGAAAACAAAATTCAAGTACTATTTTTGACTATCTTTTCGAAAGTTATGAATTCAAAGGTTATGAATTTAAGCTACAGGCATGTACATAATTAGTTTAATTATATCTGGGGTGACCAGGTGTAGACTTCAAATTACTTAATTGATTGATGTTAGATGTTTCGTGTACATGAGCATGAGATGATGATTTTGAATTTAAAAAAAAAAGAAATTTGTCAAGGAAAAAATTATGATATAATTATTTTTTTAAGTATTAATATATGGTAATAATGTAGCATTTTACCTCTGACTCACTGCCTAAAAGTTAAGTATCGTACGTAATAAATTTCATTCATCAATTTGCTCAGCTACTCAAATTCATCAAAAAGAAGGAAAAAAAAATTTAAAATCTGGCCCAGGCAGCATTTGATAATAGTTTCTCATCATCATCATACTCATTTACTTGTGTATCATAAATTAAAAGAAATTACGAAAAAACAATGATGAAGAAGAGAAATAGATGGATGAATGTAGCTAAGTACGTACCTATGTAGATTACAGTCATGGGGTTGCCATCTGTATTTGGTGTAGTCCTGGTCAGCTCGGCCATTCTTCTCGCAACTGAACTCGCGCTCGATGAACGGACACGTGCTAGGATGGTAGAGTGGGTACTCCTCCTCGTCCAAAACCCATCTCCCATTGAAGAAATCACAGGTACCAGTACTGGTCTCACTGCTTCTGCTTCTTCTTGCACCAGTTGGTTTACGACCAGAAACAAGAACTAGAAGATGGAGAAGAGCTATGGCAGTGAAGCTAAGACTGGTATGAACCCAGGAACCCATTTCTGAGTCCTTACCAGAAAGAGAGACGAGAGAAGAGAGTTTGATAGAGAGAGAATGAAAGAGTGTGATGGGAGAGTTTTATAGGGAGAGAGGATGGGCGGGTAGCTAGGCACCATCATGGTGTCCTTTTCGGTTAGTTTGCTCTTTTGGTTAAAACCTGGAGGATTTATTTTTAATATAGTTGAATAGGTAGATAATTTTTTCAGATTTATTTCACCTTTATATATCTGTTAAGAATCAGATTTATACAGATCGACCTTTATATTTACGTTACCGTAATCTGAAGAAAATGAAGAAAATATCAAACCACATTTGTGAGGGAACAAAAGCATTTGATATATAAATCAATGAATCCCAATTCCCAAATACTAAAAGACTAGCTTTGGCATATGTTGAATCCCATTGATCGGACCTCTTTTGCTATGAGAAATGAAATTTCGTAGAATGTAGATGGAAGATGAAATATTACAAACAATACAAAAGTATATGGGAACAAAATTGTGGCCCGGTTATATTTTGTTTTCTCGGAAAGACCAAAGAAAGAAACTTCCTAGATAATTAAGGAAAACATTCTTAGGTCACCAAGAGCCCCAACTATTAGATATATGCGAGTGGAATCTAACTGCTCTAATGTAGTAATTGGCGTTAAACGATTAAGGTACTAATTGAGTTTATGCGGGTCACAAGTGATTCGTACTCTTAGACGGACGGGCTAACTCTCCTAGTCGATCTGACTACATTTCAAACAAACAAAAAGGAAAAAAAAACAACTTATATATGATTGATCAGGGATCAATTTACATCCATACCTCTAATGTTGGAAGAGAGGAACTTTCACCTTCAACATGCAGATATTTGAGTTGAACTATACTAGTAGCATGAGAAGCAATTTACAACTTCTATGGCATATATATCATTCCCATATACTTTCGTTCCAAGTTTCGTTCCCACGAAATTGTGAAAGTGAATCAAGCTGTTATAATAGAAGATGTAGAAACTGAATTTCATTGATCAAAAGAGTTTACAACCTCTGCAGATATACAGATCCTAGTGTTGATATTTTAGGAAATAACTAAAGTGATTGCAAAACAATCAATACAAATATAGACTGATGATTCTATAGATAAGTTAGGAAGATACTGATTGATTCAAATCAGGCTTGATTTGTGCAGAAGATATATTCACATTAATATCCTCCCGCAAACTGGACGGCCTTGGACAGACGAGGTTGAGACACAGGGCAATATGGCGGTGTTTGTGGAGGGACTTTGTTAGTAGATCAGCGGGTTGGTCAGCAGATGGCATGTAACAAACACGGTGACTGCCAAGTGCAACTTTCTCACGAACAGAGTGATAGTCGAGTTCTATGTGCTTAGTTCGTGAATGGAACATCGGGTTAGAGGTCATGTAGGTTGCACTTAAATTATCACAATAAAGCATAACTGGAAGGGCAATGCGCACACCAAGTTCAGATAAGAAATAGCCTAACCATGTTGTTTCTGCAGAGGCATGTGCTAGAGAGCAATACCTTGCTTCAGCACTGGAATGAGCAACTGTATGTAGGTTGCTTTTTGGAGCACCAAGCTATTAAACAAGAGCCAAGGTAGACCAAATAACTAAAGGTAGAACGGTGCGAATCCAGACAGCCAGCCTAATCGGCGTCAGAGAAAGCCGAAAGTGTAACAGGATGACGCTGAGGACGAAAAGATAGGCCATAGGCCAGAGTACCTTTAACATAGCGTAAAATACGCTTGGCTGCCATAAGATGAGTTGTGCGAGGTTGACTCATGAATTGGGCAACCGTGTTAACAGTGAAGGAAATGTTCGGGTGTGTAATAGTAAGGTATTGGAAGGACCTAACCATTTCACGAAAGAGGGTGGGATTCTCAAGTGGCTCACCATTAGTAGCAGTGAGGGGAGGTTTGGCAGCCAGAGGTGTGCTCATTGGTTGACTGAGAAGGAGGTCATACTTCTGGAGGATGTCATGGGCATACTTAAGTTTATCAATATGGAGACCTGTAGATGATGAGGACACCTGCAAGCCAAGAAAGTAGTGGAGAGCACCAAGGTCCTTGATATCAAAGCCGCGGTTGAGATCATGCATGAATAAAACTCTCAACAATTTTGTCATGACTACCAGTGACAACAATGTCATCCATATAGAGAAGTAGGTATATAGTGTGTGGCTCATGATGGAAGATAAAAAGTGAGTGATCAGCCTTACTATGGTGAAAGCCAGCAGAGAGAAGAAAGCTGCTAATGCGATGGAATCAGGCACGAGGTGCTTGCTTGAGTCCGTATAGAGACTTGTGAAGCTTGCAGACATGTGTTGGGTGATCAAGATCAACAAAACCAGGGGGCTGCGTCATGTAACGTCTTCAGCAAGAAAACCATTTAAGAAGACATTCTTGACATCAAGTTGACGAAGCTTCCAACTTCTCGACACCGCAATTGCAAGGACAGTCCGAATTGTGGCTGGTTTAATTACTGGACTGAATGTTTCTTGATAATCTATTCCCTGACGTTGATGGAATCCCTTGGCCACAAGTCTTGCTTTGTAGCGATCCACGGTGCCATTAGGAAGTCGCTTGATTCGAAAAACCCACTTGCAACCAACTGTGTTTAGTATAGGAGAAGATGGAACAAGAGACCAGGTGTGATTCTTCAAGAGAGCATTGATTTCCTCAGCCATAGCCGAACGCCATTCCTTGGATTGAGATGCCTAGGTATAACAAGAAGGCTCCATATCATTGATAACCGAGATTAGAGCATGAGAAACCGGATACCTGACTGTTCCATCAGTGAAATTTCTGGGTTTTGAAATTCCTTAAAAATGAATAACCCTTTCTAAAAACTAAAAACAAAAAACCTGCATACACTTCAGATAAACCAAATCCAACCTTAAACTCCTGGAGCCTTCGTGCTCCCCAAAACACAACATCTCCTAATTTATTTACTAACTCTAACTATTTAATCTCATAATCAACAACCACAGTTCAGAGCAACTCTATTTAAAATGAGATGAACTAAAAAAATATAATGAGCGGAAGCTATATGATGACTATGCCTCATCTCTATGTACGTCCGAACTCAACTATGTAATCCTGCAAACTGGGCATTTTAAAACGAAGGGCCCAGGGGAAAACATTTGAAAACGTTAGAGTGAGTGGACAAAAATAAATTTGAAAAGAAATAAATCTTTAATTGCTTTCCCGATTTGTCTTTTGTGGAAAAACAATTAACGGCATGCAACAAGCTCAAAAGCTTTTAAAAATTTACCGAAACGTGACTAGCAGCGCTAGTCCCTAGCACCTCATAAAAATAAGAGCCTCTCAGGCTAAAATACAAATATATATGTATGTATCTACACTCGTCAATACTCCTTGTATGAATTCTTATTAAAATATAAGAAAAATAGAAGTTTATACAAGGCTACTACGTTTGCGTCCAACGCTCACGTCACGCCTTAATGCGGTGATACACTACGCCATTAAGGTAGACAGACGAGTGTATAAATATGTGCCCATACCCCCTATATGAATTAGACACTCATATAGGGCTACTACGCTCACGTCTAACCCTCACGTCACACCATAATGCGGTTATATACTATGCCATTAAGGTGGACAGACACATATGGCTAGCTAGCATTTACATACATACTCTCCTCATAAATATCCATATACATATCCACCGAAAATCTCATTTTCGGTGACTCCAAAATAATGACAATTGCCAATTGCAAAAGAAGCAATAAGCATATGGCTACACCGAAAATCTCATTTTCAGTAATTTTCCACATAACGAAGTTAACAAAATAAGAATAAAAGCATTTACTTCTAAAAATAACTTCATGAAAAATAACTAATTCCACACATTAATATTCAATAAAATCATTCATTTACTATATGAAATCACTGCATGCTTATAATTTAAAACGAACGTCTACTCACAACTCTAGGCATAAGCCCGACGAAATCCAAATCGTCACTGCGGTGAGGTTTCCTCGAACTCTGGCACAAATATAAAATTATTTTCCCAACTAAAAATCCAATAATTATACAAAATAGGCAAAAATTAACCGAGAGCCATAAACACGCTCATCGTTGCCTAACTTCGAAATAGTCCACAATTCAACCCTAGAACCAGCAGCCGTAATTACACATTCCCACAGTTTAACAACTTTAATCCAACGGCCGGATTCTATATTAATTAACCGCCAAAAATATCAAACTTTAGAAATTCACAAACCTATCTAAAACTCATCCAAAAATTCATAATTCATATCAAAATACTCCTCTTAATATTCCACATTTAAAACCACAAAAATCTCCTACACAGCAGCGGCCGGAGGCTAATTCCGGCGACCTCCAAATCCTACCAAATTTTGACAGTAGCTTCCTCTCCACTCCCTCTACCACTTTCTTAACTAGCACAAACCTAAAATCCAAGCCTAGCTAGGGTAATCGACTAAAAACATCAAATGAGCCCTTGAATTTCAAACTCAAATTTCTCCTTACCTAACTCAAGAGGGAGTGAGCCCTTTGGATGGGTTGCTGCACGGGAGGAGGGCTTTCTTTTGAGCCAAGGATCGCCGGCTTTGGTGGCCGAAGGAGGGAGTTCCAGCGACGGAACCACCACGACAGCCCGCGGTTCCGGGCGTCATTTCTCCCTCACGGTGGCGCTAGGGAGGCTGCCACCGGTCCAAGAAAGTAGCTGGGTTGTTGGCCGACCGAACGGGACCGGTGTGGCGTCAGATGGTGGCCGGACGGCGGCCGGAAAGTTTTCGGGTCGGGAGAGCTCAGGAGGGAAAAACGGGGGGGGGGGGGGGGGGGGGAGGAGAGAGAGGAGAAAAAAAATGAGGGCTGGGTTTGGGCCTGTCCAACCCGGTCCAACACCTATATAACAACCCAATTCCAAAAATAAAACACCCCGAAAAATAATATCCGAATAAAAATTACCTTTTACTAGCTAAAATTTACCATTTTTACCGTCGTCGTATTTTCCTCCTACGAATAATCCTCCGCACATAATCGTTCCCGAAACTCCTCTAGGGACCAATTAAACTATTACCTCAATGACGGAGATGGTAAAATTTTTATTATAACAAAGCTAGTAAATAAGGTAAAAATATAAGGGTCGGGATGTGACAGATGGTGGTGGGTTGGTGGCACAGCAACGGTAGATGCAAACGGAAGGCGGAGCGGGTAACGGTGGGGGATCAGAGATGGTGGTTTCTAGTGGAGGGGGAGTGGTGATCTATGTTTGGGTGAGAAGGAGAGAACCCGGGTTAGTGGTGTCGGCAATAGAAGGTGAAGGGGAAGGAGTGGACTGATGTATAAGTGGACTGGGCCTAGAAGGTTGGGCCGAGACAGTTGATGTGAGTTGCACAAACTCAAGGATCATTAGGTTTGGCAAAATGAGCGCCGGCAAATGGTCGAACAGTGTGAGGCTCATTAAACCGATGAGGACATTGGGTAGGCCCATGAAGTGAAGATATGCATGTTGGACACAAAGGCTGACCGGGAGCAGGTCCAAGAAGACCTTGTTGGGAGGGAGGCCTGAATAATTGCTGGGCCCAAGGATTGGGAGGAGAGTAGCCCATATAAGGTTGAAACAGCTGCTGGGGATAGTTACCAAATCGATAAAAGGACTGCCCATTATGGCGGCGATTCTTGCCAGAGTTTCGGCCACCACCACCATTCCCAGAATAGGGCGGCGACCACCACCATTCCTAGACCGACTGGAGAAGGCACCGACATTATTGTAACCAAAGGAATGACCGCCGTTGTTGAAGAGAGCAGTGGTGGTCGGTAAGGCTGCTGACGGTGGTTGCTGCACCTCGAAAGCTAAGATCTGGGCACGAAGATCAGAGAAATTGGGGAGAGCAGTCTGTGACAAGGCAGTGCGAAGCATTAGATAATCAGAACCAAGACCATGAAGAGTAGCGATTACCAGATCGGCATCAGAAACAAGCTGATCAATTGAGGCAAGTGCATCAGCAATTGACTTGGCATGTTGCAGGTAGGCATCAACAGATTGATTTCCTTTCTTAAGTTCATACAATTGAAGCTTCAAGCTTGTGGCACTAGCAGCAGATTTCTGATTGAAGAAATTGGCGAGGCAATCCCAAATCGCTTTGGATGTGGTGCAGCCAAGGCAAATCCGAGCAACAGGTTCGGTGAGAGAGGTGGTGAGGATGCTAACAATCTTTTGATCCTCAATAAACCAAGCTTTGTGCGCCGGGTTTGGTTTGGTGGAAGTCGGGGTATTGCCACTGGCCGGGACATCAATTGTGGAAGATGGTTCTGCAATGGAGTCATCGACGTAGCCCCATAGGTCAGCACCGTTCAAGTATGATTGGACTGGAACAACCCAAACCAAATAATTTGTTTCGGTGAGTTTGGGGAAAGATGAAGTGTTTTGGGAGATGGAGGAGGAGGAGGAAGCCATTAGACAGAAAAGATGAAGTAAGGCAAAGAAGAAAGGAAGAGAGAAAGACACAGGTATGGATCTTAAGACTAAGCTGATACCATGTAGAAACTGAATTTCATTGATCAAAAGAGTTTACAACCTCTGCATATATACAGAGCCTAGTGTTGATATGTTAGGAAATAACTAAAGTGATTGCAAAGCAATCAATACAAATATAGACTGATGATTCTACAGACAAATTAAGAAGATACTGATTGATTCAAATCAGGCTTGATTTGTGCAGAAGATAGATTCACATTAATAGAAGAGCTACTTGACCAAAAAAAAAATAGAAGAGCTAAACCCACTGCTAGCTCTAACCAATGATTCATTGTGCTAAGATGTAGTGATGTAGCTAGGTCCACTACACCAAAAACTATAGGGCCGGAAGTCCGGAAGATATCAGAGAAGATATCATTCCAACTATATATATTTTCACAAGATTTATACAAGTAGAGAAGGGGTATAAACATTCACTGGCGAATGGTCTAATTTCTTTTCTCCCAATAACTTGAATCAGGATGGACGGAATAGAGATCATGAGCAGATGGTTCAATCGTCTCTGATTCTCGAGGTCACCATTTTACGTTCTCTTCGAATCTTGATTGAAAATGTTTCCTCATTGGGTTGAAACAAGAACTACACTCACTGCTAACTCTAACCAATGATTCACTGTACGTGCTAAGATGTAGGATAGGTAGGTCCTATACACCAAAAACTATAGGGCCGGAACATTCAATCGGTATCACTAAATAACATTACATCAGTGATCAATCCTAAGTTCCTAACCTACCTGGGAATATGAAAAAGGCTGCTAAGCAAGCCTTGTCTGATCCCCTTCATTTGTCTATCCCAAGAAGTTCATTATGCTAGCTGCTAGCATATAGTCATTTCCACAGAAACTATCCAAAACCATCATTCTCATATCCCTCTGCATACCAGAACAAGTTGGAAAAGGAAAGTGAGAGTGAGAGAGAGACATACACTAGCACGCGGACTACTATACAGCAAATAATTTAAAATTTAAAATTTAGAATATTTTGTTAATGTGTCCCATTTCCTTGGAGTCCACCACTATGCCTTGTGTAGCAGGTTAATTATATCATTGTAACGCAATTTTTTATTTTTTTTTTGAAGATATCATTGTAATGCAATTACTCTGCAACAAATTGAAATAGATGACAATACTTCCAGTAGTCTAAGCTGAAGCAAGTTGATACAGAACACTTATCCAATCTACTAGTGGTTATTCAAATAGAAGATTCGGTTCTTCAAACAAAAACGACTGTCCGGTAAACAGTTCATTATCACTTCACAATTATTATTCTGTAGAAACTGATTATTTCGACTATATTTTCGAACAAACCAAAGAGAAAACTTATAGAAGTAGCAACAGTTTATAGAAGTATAATGATAAAAGGAGACCAATTTGCTCGGATTCTCTAATTTCTATTCTCCCAATAATATGAATCAGGGAGGACCGGATAGAGGTCTTGAGCAGATGTAGATGAAGCAGTCCATGATTTTTCAATTGACATAGTTTCTCTCTGACTCTCAGAGTCACCATTGTTTTCTTCAAATATGTTTGACTGAAAATGTTTCCTCATCGCATTGATTTCCTTAATTGAGGCATTTGGATCAAAGACCACCTCCTGAACAGAAGCTCTACCTTCAAGCATGCTCACCACTGAAGACATGGAGGGCCTAACGGCTGAAGAAACATTAGCACAAAGGAGAGCAACATTGATTGTAGTAATCATCTGGTCTTTGTTAAACGAGCCCAACCTTGGATCCACTAGGTCCAACAAACTTGCTCTCTCTTTTAGAAGAAGTGCCTAGAAACATGAAGGTGCAAAAGCCAATGATTTGCTTATCTTCAATATTAAATGTCAGCACGAGGCTCTTATTGATTATGATCAACAACAAAACCTGTGATCTTTGCAGTGTTGTTCAGAAAAACTCATGATCGAATTGATATTATAACAGAAAAGATAATGGGCTAGAGTATGCATCACTAGAGATAAAAGGTACCAACAAAACTCAAGATTAAATAAGGAAGCCAGTAAATTCACTTACCCAATCAAGAAGATAAAAGCATTCTTCCTTTGAGCGATAAGTTGTATTGCACCTTCCACTGACCATTTCCAATACAACAATTCCGAAACTATAGACATCTGCTTTATCAGTTAGATAACCTCGCATCGCATATTCAGGTGCCATATAACCACTGTCACATCATGAAGTCAATCATCATTGGAGTTAGAGAACTAGTAAAGATACTATTATTCCAAAAATCATAGGGTTTTTCTTTTCTAAGTTGAATGTTTGAAATGCGATAGAGATGACATAGAAAAGTTTCATTGGAAGAACAAATCTGGATCTTTAAGATTTCTTGAATAGTAAAGAATTAGTACGCTAAAACTTTTATTGGGATAGAGAAACCTCCCATTTGTCCATCTTTTTTACTTTCCTTTCTGTTATATGGATTATTGACCCATATTGGGGTGAAATGAAGATAAACAGAAAAGCATAGAAAAATTAGGTAAAACATAGGCTCTCACAAAGTTCCAGCAATCCGAGTGCTTATGTGGGTATTATCCTCTTCATCAAGCTTGGCCAATCCAAAGTCAGATATCTTTGGGAAAAGATTTTTATCAAGTAGCACATTAGTAGCTTTGATGTCTCTATGAACGATCTTCAACCTTGATTCCTCATGGAGGTAAGCCAAACCTCTGGCTATACCAACACAAATCCTATGCCTTGTTGGCCAGTCCAAATTCAACTGACTTTCTCTGGGGCCTTTCATTGATTAAACCATAGTTAGAAGAAATAAATTGTTTGTTTCTTTCAAAATAAGGCAAGGTTTATGATAACTATAAGAGAGAAACACTTACCAAACAGAGCACGAGCGACACTATTGTTTTCCATGTACTCGTAGACAAGCAACAAGTTATTTCCTTCAATGCAGCATCCATAAAGCTTGACAAGGTGAGGGTGTTGCAGAGCAGAAATCATGCCTATCTCATTCACAAATTCACGGTTCCCTTGCTTCGATTTGGCTGAAAGCTTCTTAACAGCAATTTCAGTGTTGTCTGATAGAACGCCCTGCATTCAAGAAACAAACTTAAACTCAGCCTCTTCTGTAAACAGTAGAGGTTTAATTAACAAGAAAAATGATGCATTCAAATACAGTAAATACTACATCGAAATTGTTGGTTCTGAAGAATACCTTGTAAACAGGACCAAAACCACCTTCTCCAATCTGGTTCGCTTTGTCAAAGTTGTTGGTGGCAGTTTTGATTTGCCTCAAGGTAAATTTGCCGGTCTGCAAGTCCACACCCTTCAAATCTATGTATGAAGCAAACTTAGATATTATTGCCCATAATATCATAATGATATATGCATGGAATTCTTATGTTTTGATATATTGAGATTGGTTTAAGGACTATGACTTAATAAAGTCAATGAAACCCAATGAACCTGTAGCTTTAACAGCTTGATTATATCTTATCATCTTACATATGTCATATGTGATAAACAACCATAGATATTCATCTTTTAATTAGCCATGAAAAAGAAACATAATAGTTATAAAAATAAATAAATAAATAAATAACAAGGATAACAGCAACAACTGCAAATACCTTGTTCCAAAGTATTTGCTGGTCCTATGAAGCCCTTCCACCACAGAATACCTAAAATCAATAATATTATGAAGACTCCTCCAGCCACAATTCCAACAACTTCACCTGCGGATATCCCCCCTCCTGGCGAGTCTTTTTTCGGGGGTTTAAAATTTGGATCTGATAGAGGAAGAATATGTATAAATATATATTTTTAACTTTCAACATATTCATATGTTTTTCATGAAGAAACGGGAATTTTAATCTAATGCTTGAAAGCATATGGTAGTATGTCAATTCAATTAAGAGCACTTACCCATAAGTGGGAACTTTAATAAAGATGATAGAAAAGTCAAGAAATAAGTAAGTAGATGCAATTTTGTGGGAATTCAAAGTAAAAGAAGCTAAAGAATACAATCAAAATTTCAAGAAATTGTTATACGAGTAAAAGAAGAAGCACCATGTAGAGCTGAAGTATAGTCCTCAATGAAATATCAGACTCCTAACACAAACCTCTACATATGAGGAACTCTCCATTGTCTACATGTATTTATTATAAGAAGCTTATAAGAGTGTGCAAAACTTACCAGCTGGGTATACAGAAATGGCGGATATAAGAGGACCATAGACTCCTCTAGCAGGGATAGATTGTGTTCCTTTCCCATTCCAGAAGAAACGAATTTCCAAGGTATGATTTGTTACAGAAGCAGTATAGCTTTGGTTGATTAATTTACCAGTCCCACCTGCCACATCCGCAATATTGAAATCCTTCTCCACTCGTATCCCCTGCAATATACTACTTTAATTACTTGCCCTTTCATTCTCACAATGATGTTTATACTTCTGTCTTGATTTCAATCTATCACACCTCATCGATCACTCGAAATCCATAAACATCAAACTCAACTTTCAATTGGCCAAAACCCAACCATCATTTGTTAGACATTAAAACCGTACGTGGAAATGTATGCAATTAGCTACCTGAATGTAAATATCAAATATACGCCTTCCCAAGCTATGATATGTTCTGTCATTTGTAAACATTATCTCTACAAAATGGAGCTTCACACTGTAGTTTCCATTCATCAAGCAAAACCCAAAATAAGTAAGAGAGATGGGTGAAACACGTGCAGTCATGTACAGTTGAGGATCAGGCATAGAGAGTGCAGTTTCGTTATCCACAATAAAGGCGTCATTTTGAATGCCATCATCAGGGAAGTAACCAGTGCTGCTAAAACCCCAATTGGTTTTGCTGTTATAAAATCTTGAAGGGCCACCTGGATCTTGATCTGCTTCATATTCATATGGTATGTGTGTGGTACTTTCAGTAACTGTTATTGCATTTCCACCACAGTTTATATGGAATGAGTAGAATTCTGGAATGAAGCAAGGAAAAATTAGTAGCCGTTAAAGAGAACAACCAAAAGGAATAAACCCCCGGAACAAAAGGAGGTATTTCATTATAGCTACGTACCTAACACATATTTTTCTTTTTGATCTTGCTAAACATATCATGCAAATCTCGTAATATATCCAGCTACAAAATAATTGTCTCTCAGTTAAAAATTTCACCTTAATCTAATAAACCCAGCACTCATGCTACTTACTGATTGCCTCCGACCAACTTCAACTCATCATCCTACAGAATTCTATATGGTGACGTGACGGCTAACTAGAGCTCATTCATGCTCCAACAAGCAGAATCCAAACCCTACGAAGCTCTAGAACTTCCATATTTTGAATACAATTGATTTAAATACCACTGGATATACTTAGATATCTTCTGGGTTTATTTAGCAACCTTTTTATTCTCAAAAGCAATTAGCCTAGACTTTTAAAATAATCCCCTTTTAATTGTAACTTTACAAACCTAAAGCTTCTTTTGAACCAATTTAGTCAGTTACATACTGAATAACAGAACACACACAGGGTGTTACTTGGAAATGGTAGAAGGGCAGGAACTAAAGAAGGTCAGAAGCAGATAGGGGAAAAGGAGAGGGGGTGGAATACTGGTACAGCAGGGAGAAATGCTATTTAGAAGCTCAATGGTGATGGCTTGTATGTAGTATGTTTAGCTATGGTCATCAGAGAGGCTAAGTTCTTGTAGCCTCAGGCATGCAACATGGGTGGTTTTATTCTTTGTTGATGCTAACAATTAATTTGCTTACGGTAACCCTAAGCTTAGATCCTGAATCTCGAATCCCTACCATAAATTAATATTGAATAACCCATAATGAACCCAAACAGCTCAAAGAAACTCAGAAACCTTAACATAACAAAATAACAATGAATGGATACTTATGGAAACTGTAATACCTCTGTAATGTTGAAGATCGAAAAAATTGCGAATGGAAAAATGTCAATATATAATGATGAATTAAAAGTTCCAAAAGTTCACTTCATGTGCTTTCAGACAAAAAAAATATATAATAGCTGTTGTTGGCTTTATGAAGGGAAATAAAAGGCACGCACAATTAGTCCTTTCAAAGAGAGTAGATGAGCTAATTACTACAAGCCAAGGTTGATGAAGTTACTAATTTATCATTCTCTTCCATTTATAGGGTTAATGGTATTGCGAAAAATGACTAGGTAAAGTTAGAAATTTGAATTATAAATTGTTACTATTCTTTAATTGCATATGGAGAACACGAAAATGGTTTGTTTGTTTGTTTTTTTATTTTATTTATTTTTTTAATAATGAGTTCATAGTATCCGTTTATTTTGTGTCATTTGAACCCTTAAAAGATATTATCCTTCAAATATTTAGTAAGGCTACAAAATTATGTCCATTTAAATTGTACTTTCACCTAGCATGTCTGGAGTTAGACAACCTTTCATCGCAAAACAGTAACTTTCTGTCGATCACCTAAAAGAACTTATGTATGCAGAACCCATCTTTACCTTCCGGACATGATGTATTTAGACATGAAACAATTCTGCAGATAGAATGGCCAGAAGTTGTCAGAAAGATAACATCACAAAAAAAAAAGGAGCTGCAAATTAGAACAAGAGATACACAGTTGGAGTAGCTAGATCTTTGGTGTATGCTTTCAGCAAATTAATTTGATACTTACGAATTATTTCCCTTTGACGAGCTTGCAAATAAGTTCCTGTAGACATCAGCAAAAAAAGGAAAAGTAAGCTTGCTCTACAGAACACTAAGAAATTAAATTTGGCTACTGAATACATTCTTACTTGCCGCCATTCTCACAAATGTCATTCGTCCCAGGGGTGATATTGTTGTATGAAAGATCACTGTACAAAAAGACATCAGTTCAATATAAATCTGTATTGCCTTTTTTAAAAAAAAAAAGCAAATGCATTGTCTTCATGTTCCAAATAGTTTCATCTGCATTGAGCGAGCATGTTGAGGATATGGAAACCCCAAACTTTTGTTTAAATTCGGACCAGATGATCCACCTCCATATCTATTACTTTTTACATATGCATCTCGACTTGATACCCATTTTAGGAACATGCTATTATCGAACTGTTCTTCTATCCCATATAGCATGGCTTGTCTAGGTCTAATCAAGAATGTATTTCAAAATGTCTTTGAGGATATATATATTATGATAGCTAGGGCAATGATAGGAAGCATTGAGGGCTTAATCCAATTCGGCTTCTATGTGATATTCCAAGTCATCAACTTGAAAGGAAATTAAAAATTAATATACAATGCGCAGGAAACCCAGCAATTGCGAATTCATATGCATGTACATATGCAAGAGATTTTATATATAGTGTATAATCAATGAATCTTACAAAATATCAATCTCGAAATTCTGCATAGTTGATTGACATAGATAAAGTGTATTAGCGAGCTTTCCATTGGTATCTATAGATTTAGTTAGCTACCAAACTAAGGTTGCAACTCAAATTCGTTTCATAGCCAATATCCAAAAGCACACATGCTTTCATCCTCTCTTTCAGTGTTTGACAAAGGAAGAAAAGTTGATGCATAATGTTTCTCATTATGCCGTGGAGATGTAGTGCTTTGTGACATTCAACTGTCATCCGTCTATTGTCCTCTAATTGGTTTAATGCTATTGGTCCAAGTGTTTTATTCTTATCTTTGATTGATTTAATTATTTACTTTTAACTCTCTTTTTTTCACCCTTGCTGGTCCCCACATGAATTTGAGGTTTGTGAGTAGCTAGGATCGACCACCACATGGCAGTGCCACGTGGTGTTTCGGGACCAAGGAATAATTACTCAATTTGAAGTTCAGGCCTTAATTCAGGTCAATAATCATTTTCAATTAGAATCTCTTGGATTGTAGGAATCAAAAAAGTTCTAGTTATTTTTCTAGAGCTCTCCAAACTAATAATATATATCACCTAAGCACGCTATACAAAATCATCCAAACATTATCCGAACTTTACCCAACAATTAACTTCAGTATCTCAATTTTGTGAAATATCATAATGGTGTCCCAAATTTTAAACCCGACCCAATTTTGGTATCTAAAACAACTAACATCGTAACTTTTCAAGGGTCTATTGGTCCTTTTACTTGAATAACTTATTTTGCATGTTCTCTCTCTTCAATGCCATCTCAATTTGATACCAGTAACCAAAAAACAAAATACAATTACACAGTTGATGCCTATGTCGATGGTATAAATGCAAATCAAGCTACAAAGTTCTACTTCACAGTTCACACCATAATGGATGACTATGCTTTATGTAATAGATAACACAGTTTTCCGTATTAGGGAACTAAATTTTAATTTGGGAGAGAGGCTTACATGTGGCTTCCTTTCAGATTTTGAGGAACTGATCCATTGAGCAAGTTTCCAGTTAAGAATCTAAACATATCAAATCCAACAACAAATTAGTGCAAAAGATGCAATATTCATTACGTAATTTTTTTTTCTTCCCGTTCTGGCTATATTAGATCAAACTTTCATATGAAAAGTCATATCTAAGAGATAATGATGTTCAAGTAATTTAGCCTGCAGGGTCTTTTTAGCCAGACCTAGTATTTTAAGTTTCTTTCAGATCAATTTCACAGTTATATATCTTCATAAACTATTGCTATTTGTTTTGAGTTACTAAGTATCCCAGATTCCCAGTCCCCAAGAAAATTGACAGTTTGAGATTGTTGAACCACTGAACAATGTCTCCTTGAATCTTGGTGTAAGAAAGTGAAAATCTGTTGGTTGAATTGCTTACATGTAATCCAAATCATCTTTAACAAACGGGCTCGGAATTTCCCCAGTAAGTTTGTTAAAGCTTAGGTCTCTGCAAAAACAAAAACAAAATCAATAGCATGTCACAGTAGGATCAAAACCCAAGAACATGATTAAGAGTCGTACATATTTTACTAAAAAGCCATTGTTAGGAATAATGTAAAGCATCTGATCTGAAATTGTTGCAGTAAAAGCACAGACTATATAAAGCAGTTTTATCTTTGTTAATGACATGAATTAAGCACTTCATCATCTACTAATTAATATTCATTATGGAATGAGATACACAACAAATGTGCATAATAAGTTGGATTATATGATGAGCAGGTGATGAACATTCAGATATGAAGTAAAGAAGTGCTAACACATCAGAGATTCAGAGAAATTGGTTCTCAACATGCCAACTCTCAGTGGATATGGATGGAATACAAAAGATACTAGGCTGCCAACTAATTGTCAGAGACAATTGAATGAAAATGGTAGCAGTGCAAGCTTTTAAACATAAAATACAAGATACAAGAGACTTGACCCAAATGGTCTTAACATGTAGATTTAGAATGTTCATAAGAAGAACTGAAGGTGGCACTTCAAGTTGGTTTTTTTCTATCTCATCCTCTCCCAATTTCCCTCTTACATTTCTCTTTCTTGTAGCAGTTTAGATTGTTTTCTCATCCATGGTAGGATTCGATCTGATGATACAATAGGGACCGAAGTAGGGAAGTGTCCAATAAAAGCCTGAGTCTGCTAAAATATATGTATGCCTTAACGTGCGTGATTACAATGATGAATTTTTCTGAAAAAAATGAACATGTTATTCAATTAACTACATAGGACATTCTCTATTTTATCCTTAAGAGACTCATAGTTCTCTTTGTTTCTACCCCATATTAGGTACTTTGTATAATTGGGATTCGGTAGATATTATCAAGACAATACTTACAGGACTCGGGCATCTACCAACCACCTCTAACATTTTCTGGAAGTTTTTCCAATCAAGCCAAAANGATTTTTTTTTTTTTTTTATAGTAAAATTACATCTTGAAAGAAGATGACTTATCAGAACACAGGAGACACAAGAAAAATAAAATTATACTAACAATGTCTCCAACTCTGTCAGCTCAGAAAGATAAGTAGGGAGTTGTCCAATAAGATTGCAATTCCTCAACCACCTGTAACACAAACACTAAAACTTTGAGTTTGCAAAGACTTCTAGTGCAGCAAGATATATGTGTGATTAGATATTTAGAACATCAACTCACAGTGTGTCCAGGTTTTTCGAGTTATTAAGTGAAGGAATAGGTGCTTCAGGTCCATCCAAGTTAGTAATTCTCCTGCAAGTTGAAATGGACGATGAATAGCAGTCACATAACACTGAATATATTTTGACTTTTTAAATAGCTAAAAAGTATAGACTCAAATGCAGTACTGACAGGTCAATTAATCCCTTCAAAAGAGAGATGTTGCCTGGAATTGGCCCAGTCAAACCACTAGCCTGAATTTGTCTGTTTCAACAAGTTACAATTCAAGTCAGTGTTAAGAAATTAATGTCCAGAATCAACTACCAGTGAAGATAACACAGCCATAAGACACTAACAATCTTTCAAGAAGTTTCCAGTTTTGAATGAAATCCGGTATCTTCCCAGAAAAGTGACTGTCGCCAACCCGACTGCAAGATGGTACGAAAAAGAAAATTGATACAAAATCAAAATGCAATTTATACTAAGTTGGGTGCTAAGAAAACAAAATAAGAAAGAAAGAACGACATAGTGCTTACAAGTCCTTCAATGTGGTAAGCCTGGCAAATGTTTCGGGCAACTTCCCAATAAAATTGTTCGAGTCAAGAAGGCTAAAAGAGAATATAAAGGGGGAGATAATAATTATAAGGATCAAACAAATTGTTGATTTACTGGTGATAAAAATCTCTGTTTACAGCTCAGAGAATCAAATAAACCAATTATCTGGGGAAATTTCTAATAGGCCAGATGTAGTCTTACAGTTTTTCTATGCTGGTTAAATTCCCAAGCTCCTGAGGAAGAGATCCTGAAAAGTTATTGGCATTGATGTCGCTAACAACAAAAAAAAAAAAAAAAAAACCAAGATAGCAATTTTGTTAAGCAGCTTCATATACAAACTCGGGAAAAAAAATGAAAGAACGAGGAATTAAAACTCACATGGATTGCAGGGTGCTAATGTTTCCGAGCTCAATAGGGATAGAACCTGTCAAACGGTTTCCACCAAGGGAACTGCAAAAATACTCATAGTTGGGAAGATAACAACTATATGTGAGGTTAAAAATTGATGATTCGGATGACTCGTGTAGACCAAAGGGCCATCAGTAAATTTGATTTGTTAGTTTGAGCAGGAGATGAATAGAGAGAGAGAGAGAGTACATGTTAGTTAGTGGCAGGCTGCCCCATTTTGGAGGGATGGTACCACTCAGATAGTTGCGACTGAGGTCACTAAAGAAGAATGAAAAACGAGTCGTGGTTATAGTCGTGATACTAGAAAATCTGGAACAGAACATTCAATATGACCGAACGTTCTCTTTCTTGGTTTGCATGACTCAGACATGGAGTGGTGTGAGTTTACTTACATTACTTTTAGATAGGGGAGCCTCGCCAGCTCTGGTGGGAGTGTTCCTGCCAAACTTTGAGATTTCAGTGATCTGCGCTTCATCAGAAATTAACAAAAACTTGTTAAACAATTATAGCAAAGGAATCGCAAAAATAACTACCCAACTCGAATATTAATATGGAATTACTGAAATTGTAGCTTACTTTTTCCTCTTTTAAGGGAAGACCAATAAACAAGAGAACCCAACTCGAACAAGGCAATGGCCGGTTCTTACAGGCATATTCACAAACAGGTGGAGTGCACTTTTCACAAGTACACTGCTCTAATGGGTTCATCATTACCTATCAACCCAATACAGCAGCTACCATGCAAAGGTAAACTAATTTTGGCTTTCTCCTTTTCATGGTTTGAAACCCCTAGAACTGCCTAGACCTTCCTGCTGTCCAGTACGGCAGGTCGGCCGTGCCAAATTTGCTATGTATATCTCTATCATTTTTATGCTTTTCTTGAGTGTGTCAACTCATATGAAAAGACAAGTAAGGAGAAATCTATAAATATCAAAATAGAGGGGAAAAAAATTTACTTTTTTTTTTTTTTCCACTTTCAGAGTAGATTCTTCATCATTTCAATCTATGATCATACCACAAAGAAAATTTTCAGATTTTGTTGATTTCATTTAAAAATTGTTTGATTGCAATGTTGTATAATGGTGTTACTTTTGGGTTCGGAGTAATATATCTTGTTGTTTGCTGGGTTTTATACGTTATTTAGATTTCGACATGAGTATGCTCATGAGGCTGTGAACTCTTCACTGAAGAACTCAAAGAAGTTGTCTTCATCTCGATCAAATGAAAAGCTCTGATACTCTTTGGAGAAGTCATCCCAATGAGCAGAATCATCGTGTGTAGGAAGATTGCAAAGAGAGTGTCTCCTATGCTTCAGAAAGATACACCTCCGCCGCCTTAGAGAACGCCAAAAGGCTCTTCTTGTGCGAGGTGCTACCGTCAATGCCTGAGAAGCCATGGCTTCTATGAGCGTTCACCGTTAGAAACCGATCGCTTGGTCTGGGGAGCAGAAAGATAGCCGCTGCTGTGGTCTCGAAGCCTAGATTTCGCGACTTAGGGTTGCTTCGCAAAAGGCGCAGCATTGTTAGGAGCGTGTACTCAGTTTACTATGAGCTTTTGAGTTAATATTATGTTACCATTAGTGGTGGGCATCTGCGATTAATTAATAAAATTTCTATAGTTCTATACCCAAAATTGATAATCCTGAAACAGTCCATCATTATCGACCCATTAGTCTTTGTAATGTGGTTAATAGGTTACGACCATTGTTTCAAAAATGTATTTCCCGCAATCAATGAGCTTTTCATGATAATATTTTGATAGCCCATAAATTAGAGAAATTTTATTAATACATCCCTAATTACTAGATACACATCTCATTCTTAATACACCACCTATTGACTTTATTATTTTAATATTTTACTAGATACACATACCCAACCTTCCTACAATACCCTCATTTAAAATACATCACTTATTCGCTAAATACACAATTCATTCACTAAATACACATACTTTTCTAGATCTGCTACTCAATTTATTCAAAAAAACAAAGAAGAAGAAGAGGAATATATATAGCATCATCCCAAGTTCTAATTTGGTGTTCAGTTTGAACGAACTAGCATGCGTGAACAGTTTAATCTAGATTTCAAACTTCAATTTGTACTATAGTAAAACCTTGATAATTTAATATTTAATAAATTAGTAATCTCGATTAAATAATACTTTTTGCCAACCCCGAAATAAAGAATTAGCAAAATTGATGTCGATAAATTAACAATCTCGATTACATAATATTTTTTGCCGGTTCGGACGTTATTAATTTATAGAGGTTTAAATTATAAGGCTTGGTATGTTCACATACGTTGCTCTCGTATAGAAGAAGAAAACTTTTAAGTGGATATTTTATTTTAATAAGTTTTCTTTACTTTTGATATGAATGTCTCTGTTGGTAATTTTACGTACCCACAAACTCTTATATAATTTGTATAAAAAAAAAGGATGTGTATCTAGTATTTAGGGATGTGTTAATAAAATTTCTCCATGAATTATTCTCTATGTTCAATAAAAAAAAGGGAAAATCGCATTTATGACTTTAAAGTTGGATCTTGAAAAAGCTTATGATAATATCAAAAAGAAGATCATCTATCGTGAAATGAATTTTGTAGCCGATAAAGTTGAGTTTTTTAGGATTTTCCGTTGTATCTCTATTTGTATATATGGTTTTACTGTTTACCTTTTCTGTGTTCCTAACGTTTCCATTTGGAGCGGTTAGGATCGGGTGTTCTATTTTTTTGTTTTGTAGTTGTTTTTCTTTAATGAATCTAAAAAAAAAAAGTAAAAATCCCTGGCCGGATCTTCTGCATGCAACCTCCTCACACAGTGCTTTGGGTTAGGGCAACACAAGAATGAGTAGTTCGGTATACATATTACTCCCTTGAATCGTACTAGGTCCAACCCCTAATTTAGGTCGACTGTTTCGATTGACCTACAAAAAGAGAACGGCTGGAACAGTATACAGCGAGAAGCTACATGCTCGCAATTGATGAGATGCAAATAGGCGAAATAGCTAGGGGGATCACCATCCCTTCCAAGAAGAGAAGCTGAAGGCTAGGTACCGACCAGTACCATCCTCAAGAATCAAGATGCGCTGGACATGAGGTACAGTTGATAATTACATACATGCCAGTACCTTAGCTAGATCTCGATCTTAATCTATAGATGCATGGCATTGGCGAGCGCAATCAAAATGAAAGATTGAAGAAAAGGGTGCTATTTTAACTCTCTCTCTCTCTCTCTCTCTCTCTCTCTCTCTCTACTACTACTACTACTACTACGT
>NC_020493.1:10920727-10921683 GCF_000184155.1 Fragaria vesca subsp. vesca | reverse complement strand
GTATTTAACTTACTCTCTCTCTCTCTCTCTCTCTCTCTCTCTCTAAAGATCTCATCATTGTCTTGAATATGAATGAACTGAGATCGACAATCACAGAATTACAGTGTGAAAAACACACAAATGTCCCCTACGTAGTTAATTACTTTGGTATCAAACAGACCCTACATAATTAAGCCAATGATCGAGACTAGATATGATGATATATGCTGCCCACCCACCGGTAAATATATACGTGGCCTCACTCATGCATGTAGCTAGATATCACATCATGATAACGTACATGTCCCTGGCGGCTAATCGAACAGGATGAAGCTAGACGACTCGGGAGGCTAATAAGTCTTCAAGCTGGGTCCTAGCTAGCTAGCTACCATTTCAGCGTTTACGTCTATATAAAAAGAAAGGAGCAGATTCTATGCACCTCTCAAGTCACGGCAAATTAGAGCTGCAAAGATAGGATAAGGATAAAAAACCCTTAACTTATTCCTCTTATTTTTTATATTTAATCAGATCAAATTAAACGTTTATAATAAAAATATATTTTCTTCAACCTCACGTCTTCTTCTCATGTGTTGAGATTTTATTTATACCTCCAAAAATGCTACTTGGACCTTCTAACATTTTTGTAACTTTAGAAATCTAGTTTTACCCTTGATTTATAGAATTAAAGCAAAACAAACAAAAAAACTCAACTTGTTATAGGATATATTCTGTATCTTTCTAGATATTCTTTATGTGTGTCTTGGCCTTATGTCAATAGGATATGTAGTTAGACTAGATCTATGTATTCATATCCTTACCATATTAGTATTGTGTAATTCCCTATATAAAGGACTAAGATGATGATTCTTTTACTATCTCTTATTCTCTATAGTTTATATTTCATCACAACTCATTTTTGCACATATTTTTTTTCTAGGGCTTGTTCATGATATGCATTTTTTTTTTTAAGTAATTAG
>NC_020493.1:10859162-10920707 GCF_000184155.1 Fragaria vesca subsp. vesca | reverse complement strand
TATATATATATATATATATATATATATATATATATCCTATGAATCTATATATATCATCTTACTTTCATCTTCTGATAGTCGAGTAGTAGCTCCGAAAGCAAAGCTTGCACAGATAATAACTAGCAATACAGAATGAACAAGAAGCCTGGGGAAGAAGAATGTGTAATTCATAATTTGGCCGGCTCCGATCCTCAAGTACTGTAGATGGCCGAAACGTTCAACATTCGAAAGGAATATCTCTAGAGCCCGGCCAGGACGAGATGAAGTGCTGAGAATCCTGAGATATATGTAAGAATATATTCTTATAGATTCGTAGTGAAGACTGAGAATAAGGTCCCTTGCCAAAGTCAATTCCAGAGCTTCTGAGTAACAGGCCTAAGCGACTCGGCTACTTGGGAAGCAACCAAACAACAGCCATATCTGACCATCACTCATGTCTTTTCATCCTATATACTGATTTGTATGGGATACAAACTGCTCGTGGGCTGCACGTGATTGGAAAAGTAAAGACGAAATATAATACCAACCGCAAGATCAGCAAGAACCATGAATCAATGGTCTTCAGTTGGTGACAGGCTAAACCCTTAGCCCTCCCATTTCTCTAGTCTCAAATATGTGGCTTGGGTTATTCGTACGTGAGAAAAAGACTGACAAAAGGGCAAAAGAAGAAGAAGATTCTTTTCTGGGGATTTTTCTGGTTGGTGTTCTTCCTCCGCCAGACCACAAATAAGAAGAGAGGGGTTTGTTTTATATACTATTGCAATTCTGTTGGCTGAGATTGAAAGGTACAGTATCGTTGAACAAGCACGACACTTCTCAATTTGAGAGATTACACATAACACGAGAGCGGAGGGGATGGGCGGCGAGGGTCTGAGTCTGAGTTTGATGGTGGAGATCACGGAGGGGATCGGAGGGCGGTGTTGGGGGGTGTTTGGAAAGGGAAGCAGAGATGAGATTTGGGGTTTTTTTTGGCTGAGATGAAATTCCGGTTTGGGTCCTGGTCGTGGTCGTGGAGACTGGAGAGAACGGAGGATGGCGGCGTCTTGTCGTTGTAGGGACTGTACTTGGCCGTTGGCGGGGATGGCGGCTAATAAATATAAAAAAATGAATTTTTAATATTTTTTGTAAGAAAGTTTTTAATTTCTTAATATATTCCCAACTATAATTTTATGAAATTTTGTTATATCAAATTATTTAAGAAAAGCTCCTTAGAAAATAAATATTCAACAAACAAAAAATGATTTAAATGGCAGTAACCAAAACAAAAAAGGATTTATATGGCGTAACGAAGTCATGTTTTACTTAAAATTAATTCTTTAAAGTTTCGAATCTTCAAACATCAACAAACATAGCTCGGTTACTCACAAAAATTTTCAAAAATTGTTATGCTCTCATAGAGATGTGTTCTATCCATTTATATTAAAAAGTTTAAATATTTATCTTCGGACACGATGTCCTTAGGCAAGTAAACTAATACATGCATATTGTTGACCATGTGGATTAAATCAAAACATTAACAAAAATATGTGAATTTTGTACTATAGCCATATTTCAATATATTGATTACATCGGACGATCGAATTTTGATTTTGTGAATTTTAGTCATTGAATCACCACGTACATATTAATGTGGTATAACTTGATTATTATATTATATGCAAATATACATCTTTGTAAACCAACTATACATAGAAAGCAAAATTTTCAAAAATCTTGTGAAATAAAATATGATCAATATAGTAAAATATGGCAAAGGTAGAAAAATCACTCTAATTCGACAGTGTTTGGGTCCTGATCAAAGCGGTCAACTCTAATTACGTTTATGCTTCCCTATGGGGAGCCCTATCCTCAGTAGGTAAACGTCCCCAGATTTTTACTTGGGTGGCTACATCTCAAATATGTGAGAGTGTGTGTGCGGAAGAATCAATCCAAATAGGTCACAGAGGGGTAGGTAAGAGCATTTTCATGTGATAAGTGACTTGAAAATAGGGTTGACCGCTTCGATCAAACCCCGAACGTTACCGAATAGAGCTGAATTTTCTACCATAGTCATATTTATCTATAATGATCACATCAGATGGTCAAATTTTGATTTTTTGAATTTTAAGCATTAGAATAATAACGTGTCTACTAATGTAGTATAACTTACTTAGTAGCTTATATGCAATTGTAAATCATTGTAACCAACTATAAAGAGAAAACAAAATTTTCAAAAATCTTATGAAATAGAAATCCAAAAGACCAGAGAGACCCCCTCTTTCCCCTTTCTGACCACCCCTTTTTCTCACTCTCTTTCTCTCACAGTCTCACGTGTGGGGGAACCGGTGATAATCGGTTAAATCTTTAAATCTCTCTTTCACGTGCCTTGCACGTGGCATATCCATCAGTTTGTATGCTATACATATCAGTATAGCAGACAAACCCTTTCTCTATATGTACGATGGTTAGTCATCTCCTTTGAATAGAAAACTACATATGTTTCTTCAAGAAAACTACATATGTATACATGCATGTTAAATTGATATTCTGAAATGTAGGAAACGATTTACTTCAATCAATTATGTTAAATTGCATGTTATATCGTATTCTTTTCGAAATGAACTCTTTATATATATATATATCGTGTGTGTGTATATATATATATATATATATATATGGAAAAAGAGACCGACCTTTTTCTAAGGAATTTAAAAATATGGACATTCTGTTCCACACTGTAAGCCATAACAGGTTGATCCAAATGGCTTGTCCAATTTAGGTATTAAAGCTACTTTGAAAAGAACATCGGCTCATGAAGCTACTAGATCGACAAGGTCATGTAAACAATTGTATTCAAAGTTTTCAAACTTTACACTGTAAGTCACTTCTGTTATTACTCCAACTATATTGTTAAAAGAATTATACTAGTAGAGAAGGGGGTATAAACACGGGCTGGCAAATTGTCTAATTTCTTTTCTCCCAATAACTGGAATCAGGATGGACAGAATAGAGATCTTGAGCAGATGTAGATGAAGAAGTCCACGATGGTTCAATTGACATGGTTTGTCTCTGACTCTCAACGTCACCATTCTGTTCTTCCAAACTGGATTGAAAATGTTTCCTCATTGCAATCATTTCATTATTTGAGGCATTAGGATCAGAGATCACCTCCTGAACGGAAGCCCTGCCTTCAAGCATTTTCACCACTGAAGACATGGAAGGCCTAACTGCTGAAGACACATGAGAGCAAAGGAGAGCCACATTGATTGTAGTAATCATCTCCTCTTTGTTGAACTCTGAGCCTAGCCTTGGATCCACCAGGTCCAACAAACTCCCTTTCTCCTTTAGAAGAAGTGCCTGTAAACATGAAAGGAACAGAAACCAATATAATACATCCATCTTGAGATTAATTTCATTGAACATATGTTTTAACTGCTCTGAAAAAGAAAACAAGCTGAGGAAAAGCCATAAAGAGTTGATATTATATGAGAAGGATAATGTGCCAAAGTATGAATTCAAACTCAAGATTAGATATGGAAGAAGAAGAAGTTCACGTTACCCAATCAAGAAGATAAAAACATTCTTCCTTTGAGTGGTAAGTTGTGTTGCCCCTCCCACTGACTATTTCCAACACAACAATTCCGTAACTATAAACATCTGCTTTATCAGTCAGATAACCTCGCATTGCATATTCGGGTGCCATATATCCACTGCCAATTCATACGGTCAAATATCAACTAATATAATTAAACACATGGTAATAGTACTACAAATTCGATAGAAATAGGGTATTTTTGAATGTTTAAAATGCAATATGGTTGAAATATAATAATAAAGCTGCATCAGAAAGGACAACTATGATTCTTAAAATCTCTTCAACATTAAAAAAACACCTGTCAAGTTAAATTACGGGTAGAGAAACCTTCCATTTGTTTCAAAGTATAAGAAAATTAAGTAAAGCATAGAGGCTCACAAAGTTCCAGCAATCCGGGTGCTTATGTGGGTATTATCTTCTTCATCAAGCTTGGCCAATCCAAAATCAGCTATCTTTGGACAAAGATTTTTATCGAGTAGCACATTAGTAGCTTTAATGTCTCTATGAACGATCTTCAACCTTGATTCCTCATGGAGGTAAGCCAAACCTTTTGCTATACCAACACAGATTCTGTGCCTTGTTCGCCAATCCATCTTCACCTGACTTGCTTTGGGGCCTTTACTTTGTCAAATTGATAAAATGTAGTTATAAGAAACATAATCTTTTTCTGTTCTTTTGAGTATAGGATCTTTGTATACCCAAGCATGAGTGGAACAAGTTTATGTATAAAAATTATAAAAGAGAAACACCTACCGAACAGAGCACGAGCAACACTATTATTTTCCAAGTACTCATAGACAAGCAACAAGTCATTTCCTTCAATACAACATCCATAAAGCTTGACAAGGTGAGGGTGTTGCAGAGCTGAAATCATGCCAATTTCATTCACAAATTCACGATTCCCTTGCTTTGATTTGGCAGAAAGCTTCTTCACAGCAATTGCGGTGTCATCAGATAGAAGGCCCTGCATTCATCAGACACAGTTAAAGCTCAATCCCCTCCTTAACCAACAATAAAACTCTGAAACAGAATTTATTGGTCCTGAAGAATATATACCTTGTAAACAGGACCAAAACCACCTTCTCCAATCTTATTCATTATGTCAAAGTTGTTTGTTGCAGTTTTGATTTGCCTTAAGGAAAATCTGCTGGTTTGCAGGTCCACACCCTTCAAATCTGTATCAAGCCAACTTGATCATATTTAAGAAATTATTGTGCATATCTCAGACTGATAGCATTGTCATTTGTTATTATCTTAAGACTAATTTGAGGAAAATCAGTGTTTCCATTCAAAAAATATTAGCATGCAGCATCAAGTATTTATAATTTCACTATACATACGTTACGGAACGAGAGTAATTTACATGAAATGATGTAAAAATACCTTGTTCCAAAGTATTTGCTGGTCCTATGAAGCCTTTCCACCAGAGGATACCTAAAACGAGTAATATAATGAAGACTCCTCCGGCCACAATTCCAACCACTGCACCTGCTGATATACCACTGCTTCCACCTCCTGATGAAGTTTCTGGGGGTGGAGAGTCTACCAGAAAAAGAATAGCGTCAGCAGAGTAAATGTTAATGACAGGAGTGCGTTATTCAACCAGCTAATTAATTTACAAAGCAACAAATGATGCAACCTTTAATGGAACTTCAGTAGAAGTAGATGATATGAAACATAAGTCGTATGTTTTGCCAAAGTTTTCTTTGCCTGCCATACTTATTCTTACATTCTTTCTTGACAAAATGAAAGTTTACATAGAAACACTAGACTAGAACACATTAGGAAGAATGTCAAATTATAGCGTAAAAGGACATACCAGAATCAATAGAGATAGCTGATATAAGAGGACCATAGTCTCCTCTGTAAGGGACACCTGTTGTCCCTTTCCCAGCCCAGAATAAACGTATCTCTAGAGTACTATCAGTTACGTTAGCAGTGAACTTTTTTGTGACTGCTTTACCAAAGCCACCAGCTGCATCTGCAATATTGAAATCCTTCAAGGCTAGTGACCCCTGCAAAGTAATACATTTACATAAAAATTAATGTTCATTGGTACCTCTATCTACTGAGTCCTGAGTCCTGACTAATTAACTTTCAGCAACATTCGTTGAACTTTACAAACTTTCACTGATATATGTTGAAGGCTAGATGTATATACCTGAATGTATATATCAAATACACGTCTTCCCAGGCCACTATATGTTGTGTCATTTGCAAATATTATCTCTGCAAAGTGGAGGTTTACTGTGTAGTTTCCGTTTCCGAGGCAAAACCCATAGTAAGTTAGAGAAATAGGAGAAAGGCGTGCATTCATGTACAACTCAGGATTGGCCATAGTGAGTTCAGATGAATTAGTCCAGGTATAGGTATTTGTAGGACGATCATCATTAGCGAAGTAGCCAGTGGTGCTTGATGCCCAATTTGTCCTGCTCAGATAAACTGATGAAGGCCCGGCTACATCAGTATCTTCCTCATATGTTGCGTTAGTGGGTCTTGTGAAATTTTCATAGAGGGGAACTTCTTTTCCGCCACAATTTATATGAAGAGTGTACCAAGCTACACCAAGAGAAAAAGAAGTGTCAAGCTTTAGATAGGTCCAGAAGAGAAGATCAGGCTTTAATTTGTAGTGAGCATAAATTCATGTTTTTCGTGTGTCTTTTCTACACTGACCATTTGATACTATACTATATCTATCTTCTGTAGCTGCATGTTAAGCTTTCAGAAATATTAGGCCATTCAGTAATGGACTACGACTACAAATAATGTCAGCACCCCCCAAAGAAAAAAAAAAAAAAAAGAAGAAGAAAAAAAGGGAGAAAAAAAGATCCCAGTTCATAGAGGAAGGCAACTTACTTTTTACACACTTTGCAAGCGGTAAACATGAAACAGATCTGCGGATTAAATAACAGAGGGTCAAGAGAAGTTTAGCAACATAAAATCATAAACCAACATGAATGCACAGCCTGGAATATCAAGTAAGTGTTAAGCCGTCATGATTTTAAATGATTGGAAACTTACGAAGTATTGCCAGCAAAAGAGCTTGCAAACAAGTTCCTGTATTCATATTAAGCTATTAACACACATATTTATATATTTGCTCTACAAAACACAAGAGAGTTTAGTTTAATCAAGACAATCTTACAAGCCATCTTGTGGTTCACAATTCTCATCATTCGAGTTCATGGTGAAGTTGTTATATGAAAGATCACTGCACAACAAGAACAAGAGATGAGCAGAAACATTGCTGGACTAGTAAATAAAAGGTCAAAAAAACTGCATGAGCAGAAACCTTTAGCAACTTTCACCACTTAGGTCATATTTGTCCAAGCTGACCTTCCATGTAGAGTTGATGCATATTTTCTGAGTATGACTACAATGATGCTCCAAAATGCAAAGTCACAAAGTCACAATAGACAATGCGAGTACTTTTTTTTTTGGGTGACAAAATAATGCAAGTACGATATATACTATAGCTAAGAAATTTATGTTATCTATAACTGTAACAAATGACATAAACTTCTTATCAACCTACTAAATATTAGTATGGTCAGAGAAGCTTACATGCTCTTGGCTTTCATCCAATCAGCTGGCACAGTTCCGGTCAGCATGTTTCCCGTTAAGAACCTAATGATAATTAATGTCAAAATGATTCAGTAACAAAGGTAGTATTTATTACGATGAATTATATGTAAATCAGTTTCAAAAATGATTCAACAGATCCTGAGTGCCTGGGATCGACATGTTCAAGGTATAGACTTGGAATAGCCATCACTACAAATTGTACAGCAAGTAAACAGTATCTAAATTTAAAAGATTATTTGATCAAAAAACTAATTTTCCAATACCACCACAAGACTTTCATTCTAGAAAAATATCATAAGCCATGTTTCATGTAGATACTTAGTTCTTTTATACGCCCAAAAGACAATGAAATTCTCACTTCACTAGTCACGTTACATTCTCCTTGGAGTTGAGGTATAACATCACTATCTCACTTACTGCGGAAAAAGATCTTCTTATAAACAATAAAAGATCTGTTATATATATTCAAATTGCTTACAAATTATCCAGATTTCCTAGACCAGCAAAGTTGTTTGGGATATCTCCACTTAGCTCGTTAAAACTAAGGTCTCTGCAAACAAACCAATACAAAGTTATGTTTCTAGAAAGAATATAATATATCTGAACACAAGGAAAAAAGAATCAATGAAATACATATGTACTAACAATTTTTTCAAAGTTGACATGTTCCCAAGAAATTCGGGTAGGTGTCCACTAATATTGCAGTTCCGCAACACCCTGTTAAAGTAACATTAATACTTTGAGTTTCCAAAGACTTCTTGTGCAGCCAGAGATGCATTTCATAGCAGTAACAACTTACAATGTCTCCAGGCTTGTCATATTATTAAGTACAGGAAAGGATGATTCAGATCCATTCAAGTCGGTAATTCTCCTACAAGTAAAGTTGATCCACAAACATGAATTAAATAGTTCTTAGTTAATTTATTCTATAAACCAGAAAATACTAACAAAAGGTACTAACAGGTCAATTATACTTGTCAAGAGAGAAATGCCGGAAGGAATTGGGCCTGTAAAACCACTAGCCTGAATCACTCTGTTTTCAAAAGTCATAGTTTAAATCAGTCATGATATAAACTTCGAAATCAAGCAAAAGCGAACAAGAAAGATATGCACTCACAGTCCCTCAAGATTTGTCCAGCCCTGAATAAAATCAGGTATCTTCCCCGAAAAGGAACTGTCACTAATCCGACTGCATAACAATCGGAAACAGAGAAATTATACCAATCATTACAATGCAATGAAACTATGAGTAAATACTAGGAAACTCGTAAGAAAGAAAGAGCACCAGGAAGCTTACAAGTCAGTCAAGTCGGTAAGCTTTGCAAATGTTTCTGGCAACTCCCCAGTAAAATTGTTGGAGGTAAGAAGCCTAATGAATTAAAGAGACAAAAGATTACAAATACTGATATTATAACTAAAGATTTACAGGAAGTAGACATACATTATCTGCATACAGAAAAATAATTCCAAATGAACCACATATCAGTAATTAAGGCTAAACTTTCAAAGATCTCTTACATTCTTTGTATGCGAGTCAAGTTTCCAAGCTCCTCAGGAAGAACTCCAGAGAAACTATTGAAATCGATGGCCCTACATAAAACAGATCACATTCATTTAAATCATCATAAGTGTCACATAAAAAACTGCATACATTAAGTGAATCGGAGAAGGAAAAAGAAATGCTATATCAAAACTCACAAACTTTCAAGGGTGGTGATGTTTCCTAGTTCAGCAGGGATAGATCCTGTCAAACGGTTTCCAACAAGAGAACTGCCACAAAACTTAATTGTCAAATGGCTCGATAATTTAAAAACAGCCAGGAATATGAAATACACACAAGAAAAAAAAAAACCATTTGTAAGATTGAAATATTTATGTTCCAATCAAATAGCAAGTCAATTGACATAGTATCTCACACCAATGCAGACAGAGATAAGAGTGTACATCGTAACTAGTGGCAGGGATCCCCATTTTGGAGGGATGGTGCCATTTAGGTAGTTGCGGGTGAGGTCACTGAAAGAAAAAGAAAGAAATGAGGTATCCCGTTATTGAAAACTTAAATAAGGTAAATTCATTGATGAAATTTGTACAACTCAAACTTGGGGCGGTAACACTGTGCTTACATTTCTTGGAGATAAGGGAGGTTGATCAACTCCGGCGGCAGTTGTCCTGTCAGATTCTGCGCTTTCAAAAGTCTGCGCTTCATTGCAGATGAAAATTTCATGAATAATAGTAGGTAAATACTGAACACAGGTCAGGTAACTGAAAAAGGGTAGCTAGCTTTTACACTTTCAAGAGGGTACTAAAACATTAGTTATATGTTGAACTCAGACGACGATGTTTTTCGAAGAATGCAGTTTGTAATTGTCATTTCACGGTTCATTCAATAAGAGATAGTTTTACAGAATCACTGTTGCTTTGCACAGCGCAATGATGCGTACTGCATTTTCTCTGGGGAATTTTATCAAACAGCTACCGTGCAATTAGGATGTGGCAGTAAAGAAAAGGTCGCTAGTTTTGCAGTAACTAGTAATTTAGCACTAATTAAAAAGAATGCATTCGAAAATTTGAACTAAAAAGTCAAACCGAAACGAAAAACAAACAGTATGATTGGGTTGGCTCCATTGCTGTGCGTTGACCATTGATAGACTCGAGCAGAAGCGAACAGAAATAAGAAGAGACTTTAATCTCTTAGGCCATGTTTGGTTCATGGAATCGATCAAGCATTTGGGAAAAGAAAGTAATTACTTTCCATTGTTTGGAAACTAAAAGAAAAGAGTGGGAAATGAGAGTGTTCACAAATGGAAAGAAAATTAGGTGGAAAATGATTCCCTCACCCACGTCTACTACTCAAGAATATATTTCTGCTACATTCCTCGTATTTGTAAACACTGGAAAGAAAAATTGACAGAAGTTACAATTTCTCATGTCAAAAGAAAATTCAAAAAATTACTTTATTTTCCTTTCATTTCCATTTCCTGAACCGAACGAGGTCTTAAGGTTTTTTTATTGGTCTGTCTACCGTCACGTAATACATTATCGGACTACTAAAAAGCTTACTAAAATGGTCATGAAAAAAAAAAATTTAGATAGAGTTGTCCTTACCACGTAAGTGACTTTGACCATAAGACGTGGCGATAGGGCAGTCTAATATGATTTTCAATGTAAATAAGTTACAACTGTTTCTTAAATGTGCAACACCTGTAATACTTCTTACATGTGTTTCTATTGAAATAACCTACCCCCATTAGCTATCTAGATAATTAAATTAACTTATTAACAACAAATAATGGTGTTTATGGTTTAATAAGAAAGGTATGGGCACTACCACAATATGAAGCAAATGCCACACATCTTGTGTGGGCAATAAAGGTGTTGCAATTTTTTGTAAATATGTCAAATGAGGGTATTAGTGAAGAATGAAAGAAAATTACCACATATATGAGATTCTATGGGATTGCAACACCCTTATTGCCCACATAAAATGTGTGGCATTTGCTCTATATTGTGACAGTGCCCTTGGCCTCAGTGTAGCTCCGAGCTTTGTTTGTTTGTTCTATCATAACTCCTTATTTGTGTTGGGTATATAGATTCCACCAAGAAAAATGAGAACCTAGCTAGCTTGTGAATTCATAATTTATAAAGATTGGGGTCACTCATCCATGGCCGGCCTAAACTAATTAAGTTCTATATTTGATTGAGCTATGGTCCTTTGGAGGTGAAATATATAAACAAATTAACGATAGAGATCACTGTATAACGTATTTCGATCAGAGTACGTAGCAGACGTGAGTGTACGTGGTCCTCAAATATATACATATATAGATGCCCTCATATACGACGGGGGTAGATCATATAATGCATTATTGGCTACACCTCACTTTCCTTGTTAAACTTTATGACCAACTACAGGATCCACAGACTCAGAATAAACACTTGAAGACTTTATCAAAGTTTTTGAATAAAGTTGCTTGATTCTAATTCTATATTCTGATTAAAGGATCGATGACCTTTCTTCGTTAAGGAGAATAGTCATCTTCTGATGAACAGTAGAGAGAGAGAGAGAGAGTTTTAATTTCTTACATGTGTGTGACATGGCAGATCTGATCGGTCGTAGAATTGGAGGTAGTACTACAGTTGCCGCAGGTGACGTTGTTCATATATTGGCCTACCGGAGCAGAAATCCATCCCTGTTCTCCGCTGCATGGATCTACGCTGAAGTTCCAGCTCTTGCCCAGTGTCTCCCCAATGTCCCTCAAAGCTTGTACTACAGGCATATCCATCAGTAAAATATGCAACCATTTAGTTCTTGAGCTCAAAGATATTGCAAACATCGATGTATCACTTACTTTCATCTGCAGATAATCGATTAGCTCCGAAAGCAAAGCTCGCAGAGAAAGATAGCAAGAGAGAACCAACAAGAAGCCGAGAGAAGAAGAACGTGTAATTCATCTTGCCTTTTACTGTGTATATGGTGAAAACGTTTCCGATTTGAAGGGCATCGATCGATCTGATGCCTCAAATGAGTTAATTCTGAAGAAGGGAGATCAAGAATGGATAGAGTTTTGATATATTCGAGCTTGGATTATTGATGATCGAGTAGTTTTATAATGCAAGACTATATATACGTAGACCATTTTGTATTCACGTTGATTAATTAAGAGAATGAAAGGGAGGAGACCTCGTCAAATGCACGAGGTCACAAACCAGTCACTTTTCCTCGGCTTCTTTTAGAAACAAGTTAAGACGAGTAAACAAACAAAACGTATCCGAATCGATGTTTTACTAGTCAAATGCATCCAGCTTCTGCATGCATATGCAAAGACAACAACAAAGACCGCTGATTAATCTAGGATTTGTTATTTAACGCACTTTGGACCTTCGATTATTCCATTAAGAACTGGATTGGTATTATAGAATTTTTAATTTGTTCGGTTTATGGGGTCGGTGGATCAATATGTAATAGTCAGTATGTGCATAGAGGAAATTGAATAGTCAGTCAATCAGCTGATACGAGCGCTCTACAGTTCCACTGCTAGCTTCATCAACCTTAAATACCAGAGCCTATTTCGCGCACCTGGGTGCGCGGCGCACCCGTCATCTCCACCGTTAAATTTTTTTTTTTTTTTTTTTTTTTTTCGCGGGTCAAAATCAACGGTGGATACACCCGGGTGCGCTGTATAATTTTCACCTTAAATACCAAGTGAACCATATTTTGGTCTTCACATTTCTATTTGTTTAGTTTTCTGATTATCATATCTACATTTATATGATACAAGACTACAAGAGCATAGGAAAAAATATGCGTGAAGATACATTGTCATTTGTTTGACTTGTCTTATGTACGGATATGTGTGCGAGGGTGAGAGATAGACTGCCATTTGGGACTCTAAAAGCCCTGCAAATGACCTTGTCTTGATGAAGAAGAGTCGTTCAGGTTTGTTCCCTCCAAGGTTGGTATATTGCAAACAAGACGCAATTCATGTAGCATTTCACAATTCACATTACGCAAAAATGAACATTCAAATAGAAACAGTGATATGTCATTGTAAATTTGGAATGCCGCCCCCCTCTCCGGGACGAAGTTAATCCAAAAGATTTAGCTAGCTACACTCTGATAAGAGGAAGTAGATATGGTTAGTAAACATGCATGTATGTTTGACGCGAGGGTTTAGCTACACTTGCAACCCACAAGGACAATTTGCTACGCTCTTGAATTACTGTTCTTCCAGCAACTTGAATGAGGATTGATTGGATAGAGCCCCTGAACTGATGTCGCTTCCATGCACGCCCCTTCCATGCACATCGTTCTCTGTACTTCCACCGGTGGTCTCCAATGAGTAACTGGATCCAAAATGTTTCCTCATTTCACCGATCTCCTGTGATGAGGCACTTGAATCTAATACCAAGTCTGCAACACGAGCCCTGCCTTCAAGCATGCTCACCACTAAAGACATCGCGGGCCTAAGTGCTGCAGTGATATTACAGCAAAGTAGAGCCACATTGATGGTAATCATCACTTCTTCTTTGTTAAAATCGCAACCCAACCTTGGATCGACTAGGTCTAGCAAACTTGCTTTCTCTTGTAGAAGAAGTGCCTAGAAACAGGAAAACACAAACA
Source organism: Fragaria vesca subsp. vesca (assembly GCF_000184155.1). Lineage (NCBI taxonomy): Eukaryota > Viridiplantae > Streptophyta > Magnoliopsida > Rosales > Rosaceae > Fragaria > Fragaria vesca. The sequence continues at coordinate 10,907,427 of NC_020493.1, read as the reverse complement.
GCAGTATATGATTAAGTTTTCTATGTGTGTATGTGTATGTTAAAATTTGTTTCACTGAGTAAAGTGTGGTAGGGGACAGAAAGACTCTTTTATTCCAAGGAAAAGATATAACAAGGGAAAGCTTTTGGTTTTATTGAGGTTTTGAAGGTGTAAACAAACATCTCCAAGAGTAATATTAACTGGTAACATCTGATATCATGAAAGATGGATGGCAAGCTGAAGAAACTTTTAAAACTAGTAAGTAGCAAATGAAGCTGGAGCACTAGATTTTGGTTCATGATGAAAACAAAAAAGCAATTTGCAGCTGATTAATTCTTTTTTTTTTTTTTTTTTTTTTCTCAAAAGGAAACCGATTAATATAAACCGAAATATATAGTGAACCAACAAAAGTCAAGTTAAATAAGGAGCTAGCCAGAACATTAATTCATGTTACCCAGTCAAGAATGTAAAAGCTCTCTTCCTTGGAACGGTAAGTTGTATTGCACCTTCCGCTGACCATTTCCAATACGAGAATTCCAAAACTATACACATCTGCTTTATCAGTTAGATAACCCCGCATTGCATATTCAGGCGCCATATATCCACTGTCAAATCATGAAATCACACATAAATTGAATTCCTTACCTTTTGAAATGCCCTACTAGCTTATAGGATTTTCATGAAATTTCTGATATTATAACAGTTTTCTATATTAGGCAAAGTCCTCTCACTTTGTTCTGCTTTTTATTCTGCCAACCTTTTTCTTCCCTATTGGGGTGGATTAAGATAAAAAGAAAGAGATTAATATTTTGGTACGAATAAGAGTTGAGAGTAGGGACTTACTAAGTTCCAGCAATCCTAGTGCTTATATGGGTACTATCATCTTCATCAAGCTTGGCTAGGCCAAAGTCTGATATCTTCGGGTCAAGATTTTTATCAAGCAGCACATTAGTAGCTTTGATGTCTCTATGAACGATCTTCAACCGTGATTCTTCATGGAGGTAAGCCAGACCTTTTGCTATACCAACACAAATCTTGTGCCTTGTTGGCCAATCTAACTTCAACTGACTTTCTTTTGCACCTTTAATGTTCAAAATAAGATTTAGTTAGTAATGGTCAAAAACTATAATATCTCTGAGTAACGTCTAGCGTGAAAAAAAAAAATTAAGTTCGGAAAAAATTATGCTAGAGAAATACTAACCAAACAAAGCGCGTCCAACACTGTTATTTTCCATGTATTCGTAGACAAGCAACAACTGATTTCCTTCAATGCAGCATCCATACAGCTTGACAAGATGAGGGTGTTGCAGAGCAGAAATCATGCCGATCTCATTTACAAATTCACGATTTCCTTGCTTTGATTTGGCAGAAAGCTGCTTAACAGCAATTATGGTGCCATCTGATAGCTGGCCCTGCATTCACAATACACATAGTCGATCAAAAATCCCTTCACTAAAGAGAAAAGGAACTTCAGTAGTCAAAGAAGCTTAAATGCACAAATAATAGAAATTATTGGTTCAGAAGAATACCTTGTAAACAGGACCAAAACCACCTTCTCCAATCTTGTTGGATATGTCAAAGTTCTTCGTGGCATCTTTGATTTGTCTCAAGCTAAATTTACCAGTTTGCAGGTCAACACCTTTTAAATCTGTGCATGCAAGAAGCATTCTTAGAAACTTTTCCCAAAATTTAAGGACGATGGGATTCTTAGTTTCTGATATATCCTTGAGCTGATTTGTTGCTTGAAGTTCACATTAACTAAATTCTTAGCAATACATACAAGCATCAAGTGAGTAAGATGTTTAGTGTTACAGATTGAGGCACATATTATGTGTGATGTATAGTCATACAGAGCAATGTATATAATTATCTTCCAATGAAAAAGTAAGAAAACCATTATAACAAATCAACCGCAAATACCTTGCTCCAAAGTCCTTTCTCGTCTTAGATAGCCTCTCCACCAAAGATAAGCGAAAACCAGCAATACAAGGAATACTGCCCCTGCAGCCATAATTCCAACCACTGCACCTATAGAGATACTCTTTGATATGTGTCCTGACGAGATTTCTGCCGGGGGTTCAAAGTCTAAAAGAAAGAGAAAAGAGCCTTAGGGCCGGGTACCATTTGGTGGAATCTTTATATAAGTAGACAATAAGTAAAAATGTCATGATGTTTGTAGTCAAAGATTATTTTGATGCTTATTATATAGTATCCTTAGGTGAAAAGGGTAATAGTTATGCTATACTTATAAACAACCTTCACATGGAGAGTATTGCGTTTAAAAATAAAACTCAGAGAAAACAAATACATTTATCAGTTGTTTGAGCGGGAAATTTAATAGCGCGCTGTTCAAAATAAGAAGCAATGTACAACACTCAGGTTGAACTTACAGACCTCTAGTTACTGAACGCGCGCCTAACATGGAAACTTATATATAACATATATGAGAAATTTCCAATAGTTAACAGAGCTTGACTAGTAGACATAGCAGTGCAAAATCACCTGGAACTACAGATATGGCGGAGATAAGAGGACCATAAACTCCTCTTACAGGGATACCAGTGGTTCCTTTCCCGGCCCAAAAGAAACGGATCTCCAACGTATTAGTAGTTACTGCAGCAGTATAGTTTTTTATGACAGCCTTACCAGCTCCACCTGCCTCATCTGCAATATTGAAATCCTGCAGCACTCGTATGCCCTGCATTATGCTTATACAGTTACTAGCTTAACATTTCAGACACTTATAAGGCTGATTTATAATTTCAAAATTAAAAAAAGAATTAAAATTTCTGGAAATGTATGTACTCAGCTACCTGAATGTAAACATCAAATATGCGCCTTCCCAAGCTGCTATATGTTGGACCATTTGTAAACATTATCTCCGCAAAATGGAGATTTACTGTGTAGTTTCCATTTAACAGGCAAAACCCATAATAAGTTAGAGAGATGGGAGAAAGGCGTGCAGTCATGTATAGTTGAGCATTGGCCATAGACAGTCTAGATGAATTAGTAGACGAAGTAAAGTGGTCTGTAGAACTGTCATCATCAGGGAAGTAACCGGTGCTGCTTGACACCCAATTTGTGCTGCTCATGTAATATGATGAAGGTCCATTTGCAGTTATATCCTCATCATATGTTGTTCCGTCAACTGTTACTCCACTTCCTCCACAATTTATATTGAGAGTATACCAACCTGTGTAACAAGTACGTAATTAGAACCCAATGAGTTCAAGAAAGATAAGTTAATGTTTGAAAGCTTATGGCAATATTGAAGCACCCATCTAATGTCGTAGAACTGAGGTTGCACAGACTAAACATGCATAAATATACATGTAAAGATCCATATAACATATTTTTGGTCAAAAAGATCAACTTTTTAAGGAGGTATTGATCGTTTGGCAGGGATAAAGCCAATTAAATATGTTATTTCTTTTTGGGATAGAATGGTTAGAGGGAGTGTTGAGCAACTGCCAATTCAGGTTGATACAATTAAGTTCAATTGCATCTTAAGAGGAAACTAATGTACTTCAAGTATAAGGTAAAGATCCCTGTAAGGAATTCACCAGAAATCTACATACAAGAATTCACCAATCACATTAATTGTGATTTAAACTGGATTTAATGAAGATCAAACGACACAAAACGAAAACTACTAATCAAATCACTCATATATTTATAGTCTGAAGGATATATGTATATAGAGACCAAACTTACTTTTGGAACAAGTTGTAGTTTTATTGCTCAAACACGAAACAGCTCTGCAGATTAAATAGAAGTTGTCCAAGAATATTAGTAAGATAAAACCATAAATGAAAATCAGCTGGAACGTAAGAATTACGATATACAGATCCCAAAGCTAAATATAAGGTATTTTCCTTCTATGTCACCTAAAGTATAGCTACTTAATTTGACAATTTAGTAGTCGAAGTTGTCCTCTACTAGACCATTTATACATCCAATTATTAGGTACAACATGGTCTAACCAAGGATAACTCGTTTATTAACTAGGTATGTACCAAATTGTCCAAGTAGCAATACGTCAAGTACCGCTGAAGGAATTGCCCCTTAAATATATGAAACATGCTTTCAGAAGATAGATTAGAAACTTACGAACTGTTGCCCTCTGAAGAGCCTGCAAACAAGTTCCTGTAGAGATTAATTCAAATTGAACATTTAATCATAATTTACAAAATCCAGAATGGCCTGATTTGAGGATAATGAAAAATTTCTTACCAGCCGGCTTGTGGCTGACAATTTACAGGCCCTGGGGTGATTGTGAAATTGTTATATGAAAGATCACTGTACATAGAGAAAATACATGTATAGTACACAGTTAATGCCTCTCTCATGTCTATAAGAGCAATTTAAGATCCAAATTCTAATCACACCATAATGTGCATCCATTATACTGTACCAGGTAATAGATAGAATTAAGTTCCATTATTAGGTAACAAACTATTAGCATTGGGAAAAGAACCTTACACATTTTCCCCTACCATCCACAGAGGCTCGGGTCCATTCAGCAAATTTCCAGTTAAGAATCTATACAAATTAGCACCAAAAAAATTCAGTAAAGAATGTAGTGTTTGTTATTAAGAACTGTATGCTCAATAGGTTTGCTTAAATCAGTATTTTCATTTTGAATGCCTGCCTGCATCATAAGGGCATCTAATCTGTTACAAATTTCTTACATGTAGTCCAAATTATTTGTTGGAGCAACAAAGCTCCTTGGGACTTTTCCAGTTAGCTTGTTGAAGCTGAGGTCTCTGCAGAGTGCAAACAAACCAATGTCAAATGCATTTCAAAGTATGCTAGCTCTCCGGCCAGAAAACAATAATATATACACTTTTAAATTAAAATTCCTTTCCAGGAAACGCACCAAATATTTTCTGAATAACAAATGAAAGACCTTTAAATGGATCTCACATGCACACACACATCACCACAATAACTATTGAGAAAAGCAAAGCACAAAAGTTTGATGCTAACTGATATATCCTTTGGCACATTATAATCTCCACTTAAAGGACAGTTTTAAGGTTATTACTTCGAAGTAGTATTATTAATTGTTTAACCAAAAGGGTAATCTACCTGAACCAAAACCCAGGAACATGATTAGCATATCTGGTTGGTTAACCAATATGCAATGCAAACAGTCAAAGATGATGCAAAGTTTCTACAATCAAAGAAATCCGTTTGACAGCAAAAAAATTCTCCAGGTATTTAAGGATGGGAGAGGCTCAACTAAGATTCTGTGCACAAGAGGATAATGCATAATGTTAGAAACAAAGGGTAATGGTAGAAATGCAAGTAAAACACAAGAAATGCAGTATATAATAGTCCTGTAGGATATACTATCACAGAGGGGGAAAATTTCTTCGACTCCTTAAACTTCTGTCTTCTTGCTCCATTTTCCATTTCCACTATTCCCTCTATACTTAATTTTTATGTTTCCTTTAGCAAAAACAGTTTAATTTCTCTCTATCAAATAGACGCATAAGGCCTTCTTCCCAGTCCTCGTTAACACTCTTTGTGTAGTCGGTAGTCGGCACAAGTAATTTAAAATCATGCAACATCCTTTTTTTAAAATAATAAAATATGGAAAGAACATGTTTATAAGGCAGAGAAAGACAACAAAAAAATGAACAGAGATATCTGGTAGTTCTGCAATCTGTACTAACAAAGTTGTCAACTCTGTCATGTCGGAAAAATATTCTGGTAGCTGTCCATTAATATAGCAACTCCTCAAGATCCTGCAGAAAAAAAAAAAAANAAAAAAAAACTTGAATTTGCAAGGAGTTCTATCTTGTACAACCAGTACTGTTTGTCAAGTAAGAATTAACTCACAATATCTTCAAGTTCTTCATATTCTCAAGTCGAGGAAAGGATGATTCAGGTCCATTCAAGTCAGTAATTCTCCTGCATGTTAAAATTGTCGCATGAACAAAAGTTACGTATTTACTAATTCCTAATCTATTTGAATTTATAAATTGCAAGACATCAAGCACTGGACTAACAGGTCAGTTAAACTTGTCAATAGAGAAATTCCAGAAGGAATTGGTCCCGTCAAACCACTAGCCTGAATCCCTCTGTAATTGTCACAAATTAAGTAAGTGACAGAAAAATATACATAAATGACATTCCAAAATCAAGCAACAGATGTCAGATGACATGTATGAAGTATGTATCACTCACAGTTTCTTGATATTTGTCCAGTTTTGAATGTAGTCTGGTATTTTCCCAGAAAGCGAATTGTCAATAATCCGACTGCATAATGATGGGAAAAATGAAATACCAATTATTCTCATAATCGGGGAAATAATGACCAAGTTAGGTGTAAAGGAAACCTTATGTGAAATATAGATCAGAAAGTAAGAGCTTACAAATCCTTTAATTTGGTGAGCTTTGCAAATGTATCTGGCAACTCCCCAGTAAAATTGTTTGAGGTAAGAACACTAAAAAAGTAATAGGAAGCAATTAGAAATATATAAGAAAGTAATGCTTATATACCAACTATTTGTTCTCAAGATTAAAATTTCTCATAGTATATCTTACAGTGTTTCTATGCTAGGCAAGAATCCAAGTTCCCAAGGAAGACCTCCAGAGAAATTATTGAAATCTATGGTTCTACACAAAGCAAACTCGATATCATTAACTAAAAGAACTTCTTCAAAACTTCATAAATCAAGGAAAAAAAATGAAACAAATATCTCATCAAAACTCACAAACTTTTCAGGGTGGTAATATTTGCAAGCTCAACGGGGATAGAACCTGTCAAGCGGTTTCCAACAAGAGAACTGCACCATTACCGAATGTTAGAAACAACTATATAAAAGAAATGGCTATGCAACATAAAATGGACATGATCAAATTTGAAATGCACAAAAACCTCCCTAAATATACTCAATCGCTATCGTCCAAATGGCTCCTGAATGCTCAGGGGCCATCAAATGAAAAACTAACTCTTAGAATAATCTGTTCTAAAAGAAATGGCTTAATTAAGGTCGACATTATAAACATAATTGGCTGAAGAACATGACATGAATATCAGACAGAAAAAGAGAGTACAAGAGAGTACATGTTAACTAGTGGCAGAGAACCCCATTCTGGAGGGATGGTTCCATTCAGATAGTTACGAGCAAGGTCACTACGTACAGAAGAAAGAAGAGAGAGAATAGTTAACATACAGGGACAATAAGAGAAAGAAAGACAAAAAAAAAAAAAAAAAGAAAGAACAAAAAAAAAAAGAAATCCAATATGAGCAAACTGAAGTCGATCCCCTTTATTGTGCTTACATTTGTTGGAGATAGGGAAGCCTCGCCATTTCTGAGGGAAGTGTTCCTGGCAAATTCTGAGCTCTCAGAAGTCTGCGCATCATAAAAAAAAACAGATCTTACCACATTTAAATATACTAATGTACCTAAAAGGTTTCACAATCACACAACTCAGACCAAATAAGTTAGACTCAGGCGATGAAGGCCTTGGTAAGAATTAATAAAGCTTAAAATTCTCAGAGCCAAAACTTACCTACATTTTTTTTTTGAAATTACATTGCTCTAGTTTATATATCTTCAATCATGAGTAGTGTTTATTTCTGCATTTTATTCACCTTCCTGCCTTCCATTTCATGGAGGACTGGGAATGCGAAAGGAAGAGCTCGCAGTTTCAAAGTTCTAAAACTGTTGCTAAGGGTTACAGTTCTAAAGATGGGCCTAGTCTTCATAACGGGCCTCCGTCAACGCCTCAAAGATGGGGCGAGCTCGCCGACGAAGATGGAGGAGATCGAATTATAGATCATAGCATAAATGGCAATGGGACCATGATCGATCATATCAGTGATCAATTGTCAAGATTCTCTACAGAGATAGCGTTCATTGTTTGACTTTGACTATAATTATAGATATTCAGTCCTAGTTTGAATGCATGCAAATATTGATCGACCTGCTCCCAAGGAAATATGCAAAACGACGAATGACTACTTGTATCTTGCTCCAAGACTTATCGACCATTCCATCTAAATACCATTTAATGTGAATGGATGCAACTACAAAACTGTTGTATTCTCCATGCCAGTCCATTATTGCCAATAATGTATCATGTCTTTGTGTTTGTGCATGTCTATTTCCATCCAGCTCGATCTAAGGTTCAATTTTTCTCTTAAATGAATATATATATATATATGGTGATGAATTTTCATGCACGTATGTATCATCCAAAATTGTAAAGATTTTGAGTATTTTAATTCTAGATTGCACGGACAAAACCAATGTTTGAGATGAACTGATTAGATAACAATGTGAAATAATCAAAGTAAATGTTAGAAGATCACTTTGGTCTCTGATTAGATAACAATGTTCATGTCTGAGATTTTTGCATTTGAAACGTCGAGGAGGCAAATCATATGCAAATTAAGAAGCTAAGTTTCAATAGCTACTAACGAGAGAGAGAGAGAGAGAGAGGTACGTACATGCTAACAACGTGGCAGATCTGATCAGTAGTACCGGTGGCGTTGGCCGCATCGGAAGTTGTACAATGGCCGCAGGTGACGTTATTGGCATTATATTTGTCGGCTTGAGTAATCCATCCATATTCTCCGCTGCAGGGATCAGCACTGAAATTCCAGTTTGTCTTCCCCAGTGTCTTTGCTATGTCCTTCAAAGCTTGTACTACGTACACACACACAGTATAAGACAACAAGAAAACACATTCATATCCCCAACTCGTATGACACTCAGAAGTTCTCATTTCTACCATTATATATACAGCTATAAATACCTTCATCAGCTGATAACCGATTAGCTCCGAAAGCCAAGGCTGCAAAGCAAAGTAGCAAGAGAGAATGAACAAGAAGACGATGGATCAACAGCTTGCAGTTCTTCATCTTTCTCATTGGAAAATCTTTCAGTACAAATGTGTAGGGGAGAGACTAGAGACTTTGCTGAGAGGTGTAAAGTGCTGAGAGCTCCAGAACTAATTTATATATGCATACATTTACTTTGATAATTTCAGAGCTATATATGCAGATCAACGATGGTTATCGATCAGCAGTAGAGCTACTACGTAAGATGGAACCAGATTTGACTCTGAGCGGAGGTACAGCGAGGCGATAAGGCCGTCAAATAGTGACCGGAAAACAAGCACTGATTGGATTTTGAAAATTATATATACTATAGTAATATTGTTTGACTCCTCCATCTGTCAAGAAAATAAATATTATATCCCAATTGATGAGTGATCGGGATGTTCCTGTCAAGTGGGATTGGTCCTCAGTCTGTCTATATTTAATGACAATGTCTCAGCTCGGTGGTAGATTTTTTATTTATTTTTTGGTAATGAAATTAACTTTCATCGAGGGTCAAGAAGCTTTGGTCTGCAAATATCTCCGAGTCTGCCAACAATGGAAGACTTTCCATGGTATACTACCTTGACCACATAAATTCGTATATACTTGTGTCCTGTTACCAACATCTATGTCACCGGTGTCCTTTTCATAATTAATTCTTGGGTACTAAGAGCATCTCTCGTAATAGACTAAATTCTTAGCCAAATTTAACCTATAAAACAAGAATATTCTATAAAATCTTTTTTTAGCTTACCAGAGTCTCCTACCGTAAGCTAAATTATTAGCCAAATTTATAACCTTTTGGCTTTAAAAAACACTCTCACCATAAACTAAATCCAAAGGTAAAGCCATTTATTTTTCTTTTCTCATATATTTGTTTAAATCAATAATTACTCATAAAAAAAATATTATATAAATATATTCGATATGGAGCTCATATGAAAGATCTCGTCGAGATCTTCGCGATGATTGTGAGTAACGAATTTTTAATTTTGATGATAGTGTAAATTAAAAGGAGAAATGTAAAGTTGAATAAAATAACATTTAATTTTAGCTTACAAACTTCATAAGCCAAATTTGGCTTACCAAATAGCTCAAGCCAAATTTTTTATCTTGGAAAATGAAATTTAGCTTATGATGGGAGTAAACATAGGCTAAATTTGGTTTTTTAGCCTATGGTGGGAGATGGTCTAACCAAGATAGTGAAAAATTGGACAATGATCGATCTCTCATTGCTTGGTTTAGGCTCCTCTTCCTTTTAGCATTTGGGGTACATGGAAGCTGGAAGGATCAGTATCTCTAACAGCTTTCTCATTTTTTTGAACTTCTTAATTTTAGGGAATATATAGCTGTTTTTAAGTCCAACAACTTCCTCATCTCATTCCCCAAAATGGGGATGAAGAAAAAAAAAATCTTCATTCCCTAAAATTAAATTCTTCACGTGCTCCAACGAATTCAAGACAATAATATAATATTTTATTGGGTATTTGATTGTTACGATAAAATATATAATATTTTTTGTTATAATTAATAATGATATTGTATATTTTATTGTTGTATTAAATGCCGAAATCTCTAAAATGGAGAAACTGTTGGATTTTGAGCATAATTTTTTTAGAGATTTTAGCTTTTGTTTTCCCATTTTAGAGAAATTTTAGCAACATGTTTCGAGGTCTGATGTGCCTCAGGTGGCGGAAACCTTTCAGGCTTGAGGAAAGACATAAAGAGGCAAAGGAGTAGGTGCGAGTGCGATGCTTAATGCTGGTTTTGGGACTTGGCGACGACGACGTCATGGGTTTGTTGTTTCATTCTAGAGCCAGCTTCCTTCTTAGAGGTTGATGATGTGGTGATTGTCAATTGGTAACGATGGCATTACACTCAGGTTCTAGCTTGAGTTTTGGCTACTCAACGTAGGTGTCAGTGAGCATAGTCAAGTCCTTTGCGGTGAAGCATGGCAACAAGGTTCGGATCTAGATAATGGTAACTGTTTGTGAAGGATCATTTATCATTATGGTAAAGGTGGCAAACAGGCCGGCCCGGCCCACTTAATCGAGCTCCGAGCCGTGTTTGGGTTGGTCCACAACGACCCGATTCTTAACGGGATCAGGCCGACCCATTCACTTAAATCTAAGGCCCAACCCGACCCAAGCCCATAACATGTCGGGCCAGCCTCGGGCTCATTTCATGCAAAAAATTGAAATTAGTCAAGGTGAATATCATATACCACCGCTTCTACTATCATAATCTCAACTTTTAAGTATACACGATACAATTATAAACCAAAACCAATTCATACTTTCTATCAATCATTTTTTTTTCTTTGTTAACAAACTAAAGAAATAAGTGATAAATGCTCATGGTTGACAATTAATAAATTTTTAGGAAAAACTTCTTGAGGGTCTAGGGGAATCTAAATTCATTTTCAAATAAATAATTATTAGTATCTAAGTTTATTGTTCACACTCAAAACGAAGTTTATTATTTATAAATATATTATTTTCATATTACAAAAGAAAAAATATATATTTTAGACCGGGCTGGGCCGTGGGCCTCAACTTGTCATGCTCGGTCCAAACCAGACAAGGCTCATGGGCTCATTTGTCTAGGCCCAGCTCGACCCATTAGAATAATGTGCTTGAGTCGGGTTAGGCCGTAACGGGCTTGGGCCGGATCAGGCCACTTGTAAACGTGTCGAGCCTGTGACATGCTCGTGCTTTATGGCCTGTTTGCCACCTCTACATTATGGTCATGTCTAGAATAACCCTTGATCGGCTTCGATCATGTAGGTGGAATAATGCCCTCATTTCTATGGCCAAATGGTTTTTATCATTTTGTGCATCAGAAATGCAAGATAATCAAATCACCAACTTCCCAGTTCACTACATGGTTGCAACCTGTAGTGTAAAACAACGTTTCATTGCTTTTGCATAATTTTATTTTGTATGATTAATTTTTGTATTGATGGAATTATGCATCATATGTTTAATTTTTTTTTTTTTTATTCAGGTAAATTACAACTGTGTGAATCGAACTCATAACCTCTCACTTATTAAAGGGGAGAGATTATGTCATTAAACCAAATGGTACTGGAATAATGCCCTTGTTATGTTTTTGAATAAAATATTTATATATATTTTTTTATTTCAATAAAAGTGTTGACTTTATAGTTATTAGTCTATTTTGCCAAATTAACTCATAGCAGTCTATGCTAACAAAAACACCTAGCCTCTTAGATAATCTATCTCGTGTGACTTCATATACCAAGCGTGCCATTGTGGTCTGATGAGAGTCATGAGACCAAACACTTTTGTAAATGTTCATAAAGGAGCTCCCACTAAGTCAGTAACATATAATAGAGCCTTTTTAACCAAACTGCTACCCTAGATTACACAATGGTGTCAATTTGCTACCATAGGTTTTATTTCAGTCAATTTGCTACCTTAGATTTTCACAATTAGCCAATTTGCTATCATAAGTGTTATGTCTGCCAATTCTTATGTATTCAAAACTAGCCAATTTGCTACATTTTTGTCTTTTTAATATGTTTATTTCCTCATTCAAACATTAATTAACTTTGAACTCTAAGGTTGAAAATGGTTAATTTTGAAATTTTGATAAGTAAATTTGTTTATCTTGAAAGTCTTAATTAACAAATTTAATGAAAGGGTAATAGATTGACTAAAAATAAACCTCGGATAACAAATTGACTAACTTAGAAAACCTAGGATAGCAAGATGGCTAAACTAACCTAAGATGAAACCTAAGCTAACAATTTGACAATTATACCCATAGAATAAGAAACAAATCTAGTTACTAGCAAAGAGATGGGCGAGAAACCGAGACCCAGAAATAGGATAAAGGAGCCCACGATATGGGCCAAGCATAAGGGGAGCAAATTCCCTAACTTCCCCACTTTGCTCCCCACCTACTTAAATGAATAACACGTGTATCTCACTTAAAAATGGTCTCACTCTCCCAACTCTCTTTCTTCTTCTTCTTCACAACTCTGCAACTCCCAGCCCTACCTCCAACCCCCCCTCCTCCACATTCAACCCCCCAACCCCCATCCAAGCCCTCTCTTCCGACTCCCTCCGCCTCTCTGTCCTCCAGTCCCACCGCCGCTCCGTCGCCTCCCCCGTTGTCTCCGGCGCCTCCACCGGCTCCGGCCAGTACTTCGTCCACCTCCGCCTCGGTTCCCCTCCGCAGCCCCTCCTCCTCGTCGCCGACACAGGCAGCGACCTCGTCTGGCTCCGCTGCTCCGCCTGCAAATCCTGCTCCCGCCGCCTCCCCGGCTCCGCCTTTCTCGCCCGCCACTCCTCCACATTCTCCCCCTTCCGAGTGCTTCCGCCTCCGCTGCCCAAAGTGCGGTGGTTCATGCTGACGACATTGGTGGTGGGTTTTTTTTTGGCTGAGGTTGGTGATGGGTTTGTGGAGGTTGGAAGAGGGGTGTGGAAGAGGATGAGGTTGGGTTTAGGAGTGGAGGGAGGACAGAGAGGCGGAGGGAGTCGGAAGAGAGGGCTTGGGTGGGGGTTGGGGAGGGTTGAATGTGGAGGAGGGGCGGTTGGAGGTAGGGCTGGGAGTTGCAGAGTTGTGAAGAAGAAGAAGAAAGGGAGTTGGGAGAGTGAGACCATTTTTGAGTGAGATACACGTGTTATTCATTTAAGTGGGTGGGGAGCAAAATGGGGAAGTTAGGGTGGGGTGGGGAGCAAATTTGCTCCCCAAGCATAAGCTGCCCTCAGTCTCCTAAAGATATTACTCAGATTAGGATGCTCAAACCCTCACTGCACCCAACCTCGTATACCGTACCCTAGAGTCAGCGTCGACGCGCAGTCCAGTGCCGCCACCCATCTTAGCCAGGTTCCTCCTGCAACGCCGTCACTCTTCCACACAGCCTTGTTCCTCAACCAGGTTCTCACTCAACATCTTTACCTCTCTAGTCGCCAACTGGCAGTTGTCTCTTGTCCTAAGATAAATCATTGTTATGCAAAATTCTACATTCCTGTTCTTTCTGCTCATTGAGCTAATCTACTATATACATATAACACCTCATTAGCAACATTCATTGAATTGAATCAAATGACAAAGATATTCTAGTTTCTGTACATTCAATTTAATCCAAAATGATTTATTCCAGAGTAGGTAATACGAGGAGAAATTCAGTTCAATAAGCTGAAAACATAAGGTAAAGCATGTGAACAACTTCACAATCTACCATTACTTCGCTAAAAAAAGAACTTCTGTGAACATTTCTTCACTATATTTCGAAAAGAAATTAGTTGAAATGGTTTTATAAACATATATATTCTGGTAACAAATTGAAGATAGTTTGCTCAGTTTCTCTAATTTCTGTTCTCCCAGTAACTTGAATCAGGATTGACTGGATAAAGATCATTAACAGATGTAGATGAAGCAGTCCAAGGCCCTTCGGTTGACATAGTTTGCCTCTGACTATTCTCACTCATGTTTTCTGCAACATTGGACTGAAAATGCTTCCTCATTTCATTCATCTCCTCCTTCCACGCATTTGGATCCGACACCAATTCTTGGACAGAAGCCTTGCCTTCAAGCATGCTCACCACTGAAGACATCGCAGGCCTATCTGCTGCAATGACATTAGTACAAAGAAGAGCCACATTGATTGTGATCATCATCTCTTCTTTGTTAAAGTCTGAGCCCAACCTTGGATCAACTAGTTCCAGTAAGTTCCCTTTCTCTTTTAGAACAAGTGCCTGGAAACAAGATTAAGGATTTTAATTCATTATACAGTTCTCTAGACTCTAGAAGGAGTATGCATAAGAAATAGCTTACCCAGTCAAGAAGATAAAAGCACTCTTCCTTCGTCCGGTAAGTTGTATTGTTCCTTCCGCTAACAATTTCCAGTACAACAATTCCAAAACTATAAACATCGGCTTTATCAGTTAGATAACCACGCATAGCATATTCAGGTGCCATATATCCACTGCAAAAACAAACTCAAATATAAATTCCCACTTTTGAAAAACAAAAAAAGATATAACAAGACCAGTAAAAAATTGTTCCATCTTCCTTTTCCTATATATATCTATGGATGGCTTGAGGTAAAATCAAGAGTAATCTATAAAGTAATCAGATAATAATACAGCAGGCAGGACTTACTAAGTTCCAGCAATTCGGGTGCTTATGTGGGTATTATCCTCTTCATCAAGTTTGGCCAATCCAAAGTCAGATATCTTGGGGAAAAGATTTTTATCAAGTAGCACATTAGTAGCTTTGATGTCTCGATGAACGATCTTCAACCTTGACTCCTCATGGAGGAAGGCCAAACCTCTTCCAATACCAACACAGATATTGTGCCTTGTTGGCCAATCTAACTTTAACCGACTTTCTTCTGGGCCTTCAAGTTGTCAAAATAAATAATCAGTAGCTATCATAAGAAAATCTTATACATCCACTTCCATGAGTCAACAGAAGGTCTAGACATAAATACGTATGCTGCAGAAATATTTACCAAACAAAGCGCGCGCAAGACTATTATTTTCCATGTACTCGTACACAAGCAATAATTGATTTCCTTCAATGCAGCATCCATATAGCTTAACAAGATGAGGGTGTTGCAAAGCAGAAATCATGCCAATCTCATTCACAAATTCACGATTCCCTTGCTTTGATTTGGCAGAGAGCTGCTTAACGGCAATTATGGTGCCATCTGATAGAAGGCCCTTCATTCATCAAACATGGTGAAAATCTACTTAAAGAAAATATCTCAGTTGCAGAAAATGAACAGAAATGATCGGTTCTGACGAATACCTTGTGGACAGGACCAAAACCACCTTCTCCAATCTTATTAGCTGGGTCAAAATCGTTTGTGGCAGCTTTGATTTGCCTCAAGGTAAACTTACTAGTTTGCAAGTCCACACCAATCAAATCTGTGAAGGAAGTGAATTGATGTAAGAAATACTTGCCAAAGTTTCAGAATGATGTAACATATATTATTCAGACTGATTCGAGGCCTAAAATTTAACAAAATTCACCTAAACTGATACTTTTGACATTATTTCATATATGTTGGGTAAGATTGATAAAAAGAACAGTATTATGATCATCTTAGGCAGCACAAAAAATTTGAAATTAATCTAAAGTTCTAAACATAAACTATTTTCAGTAGCACAAACTAACTGCAAATACCTTGTTCGAGAGTCCTTTCTCGTCTTAGAAAACCTTTCCACCAAAGAATACCAACAATAAGTAGTATAATGAAGATTGCCCCAGCCACAATTCCAACCACTACACCTAGAGGTATTCCACCTCCACCTCCACCTCCACCTCCACCTCCCGTCGAGGTCTCTATTGGGGGTTCAAAGTCTGCCAGAAGAAGACAAGCTTTAGTATATGGCAAATTTTATTGATAGGAGTGCATTACTAACCAGCTACCCCAATGCACAAAGACACAAATCATTCAATCCTTTGGAACCTTAAAAACAAGTAGATAAGAAGATAAACAAGTTTGCTATCATTTTTTTTATAGGTTTAAGGGAAACTTTCATGTAAAAGTTCTCCATGTTGAATGTCAATGAACTTTGAAACAGAAGCACCTGCAGACAAACAGATTAAACACTTTGCAACAACGAGACTGAAATCGAGATGATTCCTCAATTCTCAGAGTCGAACTAGGTAAAACAGAATCTACATTTGTTCAATTGGCAATGCAAAATAACACAAAATCAAACTGTAGACTAGTGTCAAAAGCTCCTACAGTAGGATGGATGCATGAAATATCCATATAATGAAACTCTCAGTGGTCCTACAACTAGTTACGAGGAGAACATCAGAGTAGATAAAATATTAAACTTACTAGGATCAACAGAAATAGCAGAGATTAGAGGACCATAGTTTCCTCGAGCAGGGATGCCAGTGGTTCCTTTTCCAGCCCAATATAAACGGATCTCCAAGGTATTACTAGTTATGTTAACAGTGAAGGGTTTTACAATAGGTATACCAAACCCTCCTGCTTCACTGGCAATGTTAAAATCCTTCAGCACCAGTGACCCCTGCAATAGAGTACTTAGTACTATTAGTTAATATTTCATTCCATGTTTAACAAAGCTTCTACAGAATTTACTGTATTGAATTGCATTTTGACTTAAAACAAACATTACTTAGTTGACCAAAAACAAAGTAATGATTGTTTTGGCAACATTTGCTAAATATCACTTTAGCTGATATATGTGGAAATATGGCATACCTGGATGTAAACATCAAATATACGCCTTCCCAAGCTGCTATATGTTGTGTCATTTTGAAACATTATTTCGGCAAAATGGAGTTTCACTGTGTAACTTCCAATTCCCAGACAAAACCCATAATACGTTAGAGAAATAGGAGAAAGGCGTGCATCCATATACAGCTGATCAGATGAATTAGTTATAGAGAGTCTAGATGAATTAGGCCAGATAAAGGTATCTTTTTCTATATTATCGTCAGGAAAATAACCAGTGTTGCTTGACGCCCACTTATTTGTACCGCTTTTGAAAAATGATGAAGGCCCAGAAGGAGCTGAATCATACTCATATGTTGCCATTTTGGCCCTTGTGAAGTTTCCAGTGACATTTACTTCTTTTCCTCCACAATTTATGTGGAGAGAGTAAAAAGCTAGGAAAAAGAAGCAAAAACAGGTTGGTAGCCGATGAGAATTGAAAAGAAATGACCATAGACAGTTAAAGAGGCTAGAACATACTGAACCCAACTTACGTTCTGGACATTTTGCAATTTTCAAACATGACACAGATCTGCAAACAGAAAAGTAGAGGATCAAAAAAGATCAGTAAGAAAACATGATAAACCAACCGAGTGCATATAGAAATTTGAGATTCAAGTAAAACTTTTATGCATGCTTCCGAAATTCAATAAACTTACGAAGTATTGCCCCTTGAAGAGCTTGCAAACAAGTTCCTGTAGTAATCAATATATACTCATAAGTTAAGGTTGCTCTACAAATTAAACATGAACAAAATATAGCTTAGCAAAGATGGACATCCTTACAAGCCTTCTCGTGGTGGACAACTGACTGCCCCTGAGTTGATGGTGAAGTTGTTATATGAAAGATCGCTGCACAAAAAGGGTCAATGAAACTTCTGTTCACCAACTAAATTAAGGAAGAGGAGAAAGATGACCATTTGCTATTATAGCTTTTCTAGAAGAGAGCTTACATGTTGCCTCCTTTCAGCCAAGCTGGCACGGATCCAGTGAGCATATTTCCAGTCAAGAACCTAACATAATTTTCACAAAAAGAAGTGTTAATCATAATGAATTTCATGAATAAGATTTTCTAAATTAGTTTACGAATCTGAGAGCCAAGGTGCATAGATTTGCACTACAATCGCAACAAATATTACATAAAGTAAAATGTGCCTCCATATAGTTTATAAACTTTTCCAATGCCTTGACAATTCACCATAAAATTGGATCTTAAATATCTGATGAAAAACCTAGCATGAGAAATTGCTTTTTCTTTTTTGTTAGCATAGGTTATGTAATTGATAGGAGGAATGTTCGAAAAATATATGTTCTGTATACGAATATCATCTCCTGTGATGCTTGATATGGGTACTCGGTTCCTATTATGCCCATTTACATCGAATTCTTGCTTCATCAACATATTACACAAAAGTTATCTCACGTATTACTCAGAAACACACCATTAAATCCTACTGTTATTAGACAACCGATACACCCCAAAACCTAAAGCTGACTGTTGAGTGCATGTAGAAAGCAGATAAAATAATATTATTGATGAGATCTCACTCTACAATCTAATTGTAAATCCCCTAGTAATCTTACATGTATTGCACCTTTGCTAGACCAGAAAAGCTGCTTGGAATTTCTCCGGTTAGCTTGTTAAAGCTGAGGTCTCTGCGAAGATTTCATTCAAAGAAATCAAACATGATCCTTTGTTAGTATAGTAGCATGTATAGATAAGACAATTTATAGAAGACAAAAGAAAAAGAAAAAAGACATTGTACTAACAAAGTTTTCAAACCCGTCATTTCCCCAAGATACATAGGTAACTGGTCACTAATATTGCAATTCCGCAACATCCTGCAATACAGACACTTAAACTTGAGTTGGGAAAGACTTCTGGTGCAGCCAGATATGTGTGCCATATGGAAGTATTTAACTCACAGAGTCTTTGGTTTTAAATTGTCAAGCCGAGGAAATGATGATTCAGGTCCATTCAAGTCAGTAATTCTCCTGCAAGTAAAATTCATAATTCATCCATGGATGTAAATTAGTTACATAAACCTAGTCTATCCCATTCTAAAAAACAGAAAATTATATCAAAAGGAACTAACAAGTCAGTTAATTTTGTCAAAAGAGAAATGCCGGAAGGAATTGGCCCTGTCAAGCCACTAGCCTGAATCGCCCTGTTCACAAGACATAGTGTAAATTAGTGATGAATTGAAATTTCAGAATAAAGCAAAAGTAAAGATGAAAGACATAAAAGGTACTCACAGTTTTTCAAGATTTGTCCAGTTTTGAATAAAATTAGGTATCTTCCCAGAAAAGGAATTGTCACTAATCCGACTGCATAACAAAGTAATGAATAAAAACGATTTAAGTATTCTGGGAATGAGATACATAATGACTAAGGTGGGTACTTAGGACACCATAAATCAAAGAAAAAAAAGATGGTAAGAAAGAAAGAACAAGAAAAGCTTACAAATCCGTTAGTGTAGTCAGCTGAGCAAATGTTTCCGGCAACTCCCCAATAAAATTGTTTGAGGTGAGAAGCCTAACCAATTAAAGGGAAAAGTTAAAAATACAGATGATCCAAAAGGTTACATATGATTTACTAGCGATGAGCATTTACACAAAAACAGATTGATCCAGATTAAACAAAACATCAGTTATGATGGCTGAAAGTTCTAATAGCATGGAGATCTTACATTCTTTCTATGCCGGGCAAGTTCCCAAGCTCCGCGGGAAGAACTCCAGAGAAGCTATTGAAATCAATGGTCCTGCATGAAACATATGCATGTACTTCCCATTCATGAAAAAGTTCACACATCAAGTAAGGAGAAAAATCAGAAAATGACACAAATGTTCTTATCAAGACTCACAAACTTTTCAGTGTGGTGATGTTTGCAAGCTCAACTGGTAGAGAACCTGTCAAACGGTTTCCGACAAGGGAACTGCAAGAAATCTTACATGTTAAAACCATAAATATTAAATAACGGCTATATGACATTACAAATGACTGTGAATATGGAAGGCACAAAACACTCATATATATCTAACATTCAAATATTTAGTATCCCAATGGTGCGTGATGGGACATCAAGATATACAAACCTATCATAGATTCTTTGGTCAAGAAAGAAATGGATGAAAGAACACTGAAGTGGCATATGAGCATGACATGTTAATGAGTATATGTAATTCGGGAGAAAAGAAGTTACATGTTAATCAGTGGCAAGGCACCCCATTCGGGAGGGATGGTACCGTTCAGGTAGTTACGGGTGAGGTCACTGAAGGGAGAAAGAAAGAGAAAGAAATGAGTGTCATTGCCTTCAAGACTGAAATACAGATAAATTAGATGATGAATTAGAATATGACTCAAACTTGAAGTGGTGACAGTGCGCTTACATTTCTTGGAGATAGCGGAGCCTGATCAACTCTGGAGGGAGTTTTCCCGGCAAACTCTGAGCTTTCAAAACTCTGCGCTTAATCAAAATACAATGGTTAGAATATAATTATCAATCTCAAACAACTCAGTTAACCTGTGCCTAAAATGAACTAAGTGATGAAGTGATCTAATGTTTATATCCAAAAGACCAAAACTAATTAGTAATAGGTGGAGTAGCCTAAACCCTTATAAAACTATAAACAATGTCTAATTTTTTCGATGTGAGATTCATATCTCAACACTAAGACCAAAACAGATAAATTACTCGTGAACTACCCTTAGCAACAAAGACGATCCAGCATAAAGTTCGGGTATGCCGGTTAACCACTCTTTATAACCAACATAAGCAAAGACAACTTGTTAACTAACCTGTAAGCTTAGATTCAATCATGCAGTTAAACCTTAATTAGTTGACTGTTGTATCCTTAAATAAATCACCCCTCGTTTGATGATATCATCTTTCAACAAAGATGGTTTATTTTTGAGTGGTTTATTAATGCATAAGGTCAAGGTCTTTTTTTTGTGTGTAAAGAAAGGACACGGATCCTCTCCTAACCTACTAACCCACCTGAGCTGCCTAAGCTCTTTGTGAGATGATGACACGTGTCCATACTTAATCGAATGGCTTAGAATCTCTCTTTTCATTTCATTCTCTTTTTCCTTCATTTCTCTCTCTCTTACGTTTTCTCTTCATTCTGTTCTTGAGTCACAGAGTCTCACACGATCTACTACGATCAGCGCCGACCAACTTCACAACTAATTAAGTTAATTAAATTTTCGCACCCTCCTTGACTGCGGCCCGAGATGCCCATGAATATGTATCTGACTACAATCCCAATTCATATCAAGCCGAGCACAACGATGCCTGGCCCAACATCTCCTTCCATTTTCGGTCAGAGACTCCGATGAGTCGTTGGTCCTCGCGCGCGCTCGGTTGACCCGACCAGGCACCGGCAGTGGTCCCATTAGGTTCGCTATGCGGATGCCGAAACGATGTCGTTTGAGGTGGACTGAGTGTGCAAAGGAGATCAGGGAGGATCAAAGTGGAGATGGCTTGGTATAGTAGAAAGAGGGTGAATAGGTTTGTGGGGCCAGTGGGGGTGTGATTGAATTGATTGTCGTGTAATACTTTTTTCATGAACCGGGTCGCTTTTACGGCTACAAGATCACCGTTCTCAAGTAAGTCTTGAGTTTCCTGCCAAGTACTAACTCTTCATATTGTGAAGTGAAGAACATAACAGAAAGAAAGGGAAGAAAAAGATGATGAAGAAAAAGAGAGATTCTAAGCCATCAGATTAAGGCTGAACACGTGTCATCATTTGATCAAGAGCTTAGGCAGCTCAGGGTTAGCAGGTTAGGAGATGATCCAGACCCGTAAAGAAAAACAAGAAAATGTCCCGTAGACATCAAATCTCTATTCATAACTGATTAGACATGTCAAGAGACAGGAGGGTAAGACATGTCTTATCAGTAATAAATTGAGATTTGATGTCTACCGGTCATTTTCTTATTTTTCGGCTTATAGTGTTTGTAATATTTTGTATAGACCGTGACTTACCAATTACTGATGTCCATCACGAACACGGCTCGTTGATTGGAACAGCTAGCTAACACGTACGGTGCTATATATCCGTCCGTTTACATAGTAACAATTTTGCTTAGATTTCAACCATAGAAGATATAGATAACAAGACATGATACGAAAGTAAACGAAATAGCTTGAGGAAAACTGCTCCGATGGTTAACATCTGATCGAGTTATGATTGATGGGTTAAGCGGATCACAACTAGAAGAAAACCCCGATTCTTTAACGATTCTATATCAAATTCACACAAATGATCACCGGAAAACACCAATTAATTTGGAACTCAAACGTACCCTTTCTTGGGCTGTCAAAATTTTCACCCCTTGCTGTGGGACTTTTAGTATCTAAGAAAATACTGGATTTATCCAAAGAATAAAGTAAGCAAGATGTCAAGACGTCAGGGACGAAAGCACGGCTGTATGGGCTACAGCCCAACCGAAAATTGGGCCAAAAAAACCCTTAGGTATATATATATATATCACAGCCCAGCCCAACCCAATAAAAAAAAATTATACCCTTATGTACAGATGGACAAAGCATATTGCTTCCCTAATTCCCTTGCTCGTCAGTCAGTCCCTGCTCATCTCCTCCAGTCCTCCATCCGTCGATCGCAGGTAATCAATCCCAAACTTGGATTTAATTGCATCTCTGGCTTGCTTCTTATTTGTTACCCTGATTGATCAATCAAGGGAGCTTTGTCGTTGTTTGAGGAAGAGGAGGAGGAGAGAGACGAGCAGGCGAGTCAAGATTTGATCGGATTGACTGAGAATGAGGGATTTGGGAGAAAAGAGTCGAATTTGAATGTGAAGAAGGGTGGGATTGATGATTTGATATCCAATTTGTATGTTTAGAACGGGTCGGGTCCGAATTTGGGTTCGGGTGGTGGTTTGATTGGGAGAAGTAATGGGAATGGTGTTGATTTGAAATTTAAGGGTGTAGATATAAATGGGAGCTCGAATTCGAGTGGGGCAAAGTTGAATGAGGAAGAAGGGAATGGGGATTCTGATGAGGAGGACGATGATGGATGGGAATTCAAGGCTGTAGAGCCAAAGCAAAAGGGTGGAAATGAGAATTAAAAGGTAAAGGTGGTTCCTTTTTCGTGTTTTTGATTTATTGTTTATGATCTGCATGTGGTTGCTAATTAGATGAACATTGGAATGATCTTAGGAACAATTTTTGTGAATTTTGTTTGTGTTATGCTGGACATGAAGTGGAGCATTGGAAAAGCTATGATCTTCGCTACTGTTTTTGTCTATTAATTAAGCTTTATTATTATTTGTTTCACAGGGAAAGGGGTTGTGGAAGTAGCAGAGGTGAGAGCAGAATCAAGTACATTCGTTAACGGAGGAATCTAGGCGGGTATTGTTTATTGTTAGATACTTAGATTACTTTCTTATGAATGTTTTCGTGCATATACGCCATTTTCCAATTTGCTTAAAGAATCTAGCGCCAGTTAGCTAATGTAACAGTTCTATATTTTGTAAGTGTGTTGTGTGAAAATTAGCCCAACCCACTTTCGATTACTGGTTCCGTCCCTGCAAAACGTATGTATATATATAGTTGTCTAAGAGTAAGTGATGCATACATGCTTGTGACGTGGCAGACAGTAGAATTGGGAACCGAGGAGCAGTTGCAGGTGACGGCATCTTCAAATCCTTCCACCGGATTCAGATTAGCCCACCCATAAGCGCTGCCACAGGGATCGATATCCTCACTGAAATTCCAGTTCGTCTTCCGCAGACTCTTTGCTACGTCCTTTAAAGCTTCAACTAATATAATTCACATGAACAAAGTGACATGCAACAACATATTAACCTTCATGCATGTATATTACAAAATGATCGAATGCATAAACATAAAGAAACCGGTTAATAAATTAGCTACCTTCATCTTCTGGTAACCGAGTAGCTCCGAAAGCAAGAGTTGCAGAGAAAACTAGCAAAAGAGGCAGAACAACAAGAAGCTGGGAGGAGGAAAAGAATGAGCAGCTCATTTTCATGATTATTATGGGGAAATCTTTTCACATTTGAAGGGCTCGATCAGGATATGATCGAGTTGTTGGGAGAAGCAAAGGGAAAATGTTGAGAGCTAAGCTAGCTCTTTGGATTTGAATAGAAATGGAGAACGAAAAAGTAGGAGTTAACAGCGAGCTCTTTGTTTGAAATGGTATAGAAAGAGGAGATTGATATATAAGAGGGATAGAAGGAGTAGACTTGAGTCGCTATCACTTGACCTCGCTCGAAAGAAAAGTCAGCATATTGTCACACCCTGCAAGTTTTGGCCTTGGTCTAGAAGGGTCGGAGCCTCATTGGATACTTCTTGGAAGGGAACATTGTAGACGTATCCAGAATGTTCTAGGATACTCTACAAGTATCAAGGAAGGATACGGAAGGCTCTAGAAGGATACGGAGTATCGGAGTATCAAGACGTATCTAGAAGTCTCTAGGTGATATCCAAGTTGTATCTAGAACCATCTAGGCTTGTAAATATGTAGAGTTCTCTAGAATTTTCCCAAGGGGCATGGTTGCCTATAAATAGGAGGCACCACCCCTCATTTGGGGCAATCAAGAAAGCAAGCATTCAAGCATTGTAAAGCTTTCATACAATCAATACAAGTTTCCCTTCTTAAAACTTTTTCGAGTTCTAGCCAAGTGTTGTGTGCTAGTTAGGCTGACTTAGCGCAAGGAGAAGCTAAGGCCGCACGAGAGCTTTAAGGAAAAGATAAGCCCGTGACAATATACTAGCTAGAGAAACTACGTTGCTACCTACCTTGTTTAAACCTTGTCCTTTAAACAAGAACAAATTAACTTTCAAAAAAAAAAAACAAGAACAAATTAAACATAATTACATATTAAGTATTTTTCTCAAAACTTGCTTAGATACAGACTCTGATTAAGGGATGCTCATCCTTTATATGTTTAGCAAATTGTCACTTGTCCATGTTTTTGATTGCGTTTTCGCTATGTATATAGTTCTTTTTGAAATATTTCTTGTTTTTTGCACCAACTGGAGTTGTACAATATATGCCCTATAAATATAGATTGATCTCATAATTAAGGGTCGTGAACGACAATTTTCTTTATAATTTAACCATCCTACGTACTTCTAAATAATGGTCCCTCAGACTTGAATTTTACAACTTAATTATTGCTTCAAGTCTGTGAATAAAAGGACCCGTCAACCATTCATCTTATAGTACGGATTCGGGGTTTTGGGTTATCATATTCAACATCAGTTAATTAATTGATTGGTGCAGCTAGGTACTCCATAGTCCATATATGCATGCCATGCAATTGGACTATGATCGATTAAGAAAACAAGATGATGATCACTATCGAGTCGATCTGGATCTTTCAATGTTTGCAATATATATGACTAGCTTAAGGATTTCTGCTTTATAACAATTTGGTGACCTAGCTAGCTAGCTCATAATTCAACTTTTAACTATTCTTTCAATACCAATATTGCACATGTTTTGATCAATAGTAATTCTTATTGTGCAGTGCAATGAAAAAGAAAAGTCTAGCTATTATTGCACTGTATTCTTTTTGAAATGTACTTTTTAAGCTGCATGCATGCATATTTGGAAAAAGTTTAATCCCTAGCTAACAGTCGTGATCACCTTTAATTTTTCTAAGGAATTTCCATCCATGTCTAATTAATTAGTTTTCCACTTCTGCATGCAGAGACTAATCAAAAGTTTGTTTCTCCTTAGCATACTCTCCAATATTGATTTTTCAAATGATCGACGCAGGTTAAACTGAGGGCGCGTTCACTAAACGTGAATGGGATTGAGGGTGAATGAATGAATGAATCTTCAAAAGCACAGAGACCATATGATTAATATATAGAGGCACCATAGTAGACGCGGTTTCTGGAATTGATGTTCACAAATCACAATCGATTTTTCAGAGTAGTCGACTGCAAATTTATCTTCTCAGACTTTCGTGTGGAATATATCTTCCCTGCATCATGCGTGTCCCTCCCTCACTCACTCACTCATCTGAATTGTTTGGATACCTTTCTCTTCTGTCCAGTGGCGGAACTATGAATAATCAGAAATGGGCAGGACTGGTTAATTTTTTCGCAAGAGAAAATAAAACAATAGCCGAAACTGTAATAGAAATGTTGTAACAACATGCAGAAAAAGAAAAAGAGGAAGAAAAAAGGGGGAAAGAATAGAAAAGAGGAAGAGTTTTATAGAAATACTATCAGAAAATAGTAAGAGAGAGTAAAAAAGAAAAGAATTAATGGCCAAAAAGGAGAAGCGAAAAGAAGGCAGGAAGATAAATTAAAGGGAGGGAAATTGAAGAAAAGAAGGTGCAAGAGGGGTTTGGAACTAGCCCTCACATTTTGAAATCAAACTTGTCTGTTAGCCAACTGAACCAAAAGAAACTTCACCACCTCGAAGCACTACTTTCTATACAAATCGAACATGAATTTCGTCCGGGATATGAATGAATTTTTTGATGAACAAAGCAGGCATACAGGAAGGCTTTGAACATGATGGAAAATTTTGCGTCAATTGTTTAGTAATAGCTTTGGTATGAACTGAGATTGTGATTATGTTAGGCACAATTTTAACTAGGTTAGGAAACGGTTGCTTATTCTTTTTGTGTTGACCAAGTGTTATCGGTCAAAATTTGAGAGAAGCGACTGAACCATTTTGTATTACAAGGGATCATGGATAAATTTCTTTACATCATTTATATTTACTCTCTCAGACATTCATTTTTTCAATCGAGTCGTAGACTACCTCGCTAATGCTACTACAACTGCTTATACTAGCAGTGGCGCGCAGCTGTAGACACAACTTGCAGCAGCACTAGCCTTACTTGCCTGCAGGTAAGAACTCAGTCACTAACGAAACTTGCAAAGAGTGCACAACTGAGTAGTAAAACACAGGTGATATACGAGTGTCGACTGAAAAATTACATGTTCAAAACGGTCATCAAAATAGCTGAACCACTTCACAATAGCTAGATCATCATCACACATCATTCCACAAAATCAAAATCAGAACAATTCAATCAGAAGTTAATAAGACTTTATTGCATTCCTAGTGCAGTCTTCTTTTTCTTTTCAATCTCCTACCTCCACTTTGAATAAAAATTCCTCAACTTATTCCTATAAAACATAGCTTCTAAAAGTAAAGCCAAGAACATCAGTAGCCAAATTCATATATAGCAATTCACATGGTCCAAATTCATATCAGTAGCCAATTCACATGATACCCTCTCAATTCTCAGTATATATTAATCATATTGATAGCATCCTCTTCAATACGAAACTCTCTTCAATCACCACGATAATATCCCACATCACAAGTTTGAAGCTTGTACTTAATTTACAAAAACGTCCTACCCAATATTGCTCAAACATTGATTAATCATCAACCCAGATCAAGATATCAAACTATGATCACACACTTACTCTAACCGGTAACCCAAATCAAGACATATTCGAAAGCCCAAAATTTTATCAAACCAAAAGAAAGATATCATTTGATTTTAGCTTTTTCGGATTCAGAAATGAAATTATTTCCATGAAATCAAAATCACAAAAAAGAGTCTCCTTACCGAACTCAAGGCCACGGGAGATCGACTGTGGATGCGCCGATGGAGGATAGAGAGAAGGAGGAGACACAGAGAGAGAGAAGGAGACTGGGTCGTAATTTGTTTAACTTGACGAGGGTACCCAATGGTATTTAAAAAATTATTTAATCGCGCTACAGTCTCTTCGCTGCTTGTGACTTCTGCTTCTTTTGAAAGGAGGGACAAGGCTGCTTCGGTGCTTCGTAAAGAAATAAAGAAGCCGCTGCGTGATAAGCTGTTTACTATTTGGATAAAATAATTTTAATTTTATATAAATTTTAAAATTATAAAAATTATAATTTTATGAATTTAAATTTTATTAATTGAAAATTTCATTGTTTAGATTTCAAGATATACAGTTTTAGATTAATCTCAACCGAGAAAATTGACAAATGACGTCTATTTTGTAAAGAATTCAAGTTAGAAATTTCAGTTCTTAAATTTCACGATTATTTTCCTGTGAAAATTACAAATTTCATGGGATAAGAATCCAAAAGGGAAAAACAGTCCTCAGAAATTGATAGAAATTATTTTTGATTAAATTTTTAGGAATTCACCCGCATCCAAACACACTATAAAGACAGCTTCGCTTAGAAGCGCAGCAGCTATTAAGCGGAAAACAAGTCCTCAAAGGGCTAAGAAAAGGTCGTTTGGGGCTCAAAAGACTCTTGTGATGGATGAAAATGTTGATGGGGATATTGGTGCAGGTTCGGGTGCTCTAGAGTTGGAGTCTACAAGTTTGATTTTGGAGGAGATTACTCCTTCTTCTGATGGTAGCTTTGTCGGCGTAACCTCCTCTGCGTATGATGGTTTTGGGAGATGAGAAATAAGTTAGGGAAACCTAACACGTCGTGTATTGCGGTGATTTCTTATGGTTTACAACATAGAGGTTGCTTAGGCATTCTTAGGGTCTCTTAAGTTTTCTAGGAAATTTCGCATGATTCAAACCTTTTAGTTGCCCGCGAGTAGTGGCGTAGCCAGAAACCACAAGTAGAAGGGTCAAAAGTTTAAACAATAATGTCACACAAAATAAAAATATAATTTTATTGAATAATATAAAAACTTATAAATCATTAGAATACTTCGAAAACGAAAGCTAAACAAAATAACAAATCTCCTTAAAGCAATTATAATTGTCCTCGACGATTGCTCATATTTGAAATTTTTTCATGATGGCTTCATTATCAACGCCATCAAATATATCTTTCTCGATATATGTAATCATGTTGTCATTCATCAACGTGTCTCCCATTGGGTTTCACAAATCACTTTTGATAACCTTCGTCAGATATTTTTTTTTTTGGAGGAGCTTCAGATGATGTCGACTGTTCTGTTGCTTTTCTCTTACGATACTTTTCAAATAAAGCTAAAGCATCTATAATTGCAAGTTTTTAATTATGAAGGTTGTCGACGATAGGGAAAAATTTACTGAAGGATAACAAAAAAAATACGTAAAGAAGCGACTAAAACTATTTATATAGAGGTGCACGAGAAATCAATCACAATCATTGATTGAATAGGAAAACATATTAATTAAAAAGACCCAAAAAAAAGAAGACTAGGAATATGTTTTAATTGTAATATTAAAAGGGGAAGCAATCAATCATTGATTATGATTAGAAACCAACATTAAAAAATAAAGAGAACCACACGTAATTAAACATATATTAAACCTATATTGATTAGGAGTTTTGTTTGCAGACAAACACACGCTCCTCTGTCCAAATTGATTGCTGTAATTAATATTTTATATGTCAAACTTTTCTCTAATTTGTTAGAAGAGTCAAAATAGTGTCAACATCACATTTCAACCAACAAATTATATAACAATATGGGAACAATATGACCTAGTCAAAAATGTAACAGACGTCAACTGAACCCCCTGGTCCCCCCTTCCCTACGGCCTGGGCCGCGAGAGCGGATTGTGTTCATGTTGTATTTCTATTTTTATGTTCTAATAGATTGACGTCCTTTCATCAAAAAAGAAAAGTTAAAAATTGGAACCTAAGAATATTAATTTTAGATACGATATTAATGAGTTAGATATGAATTTATCATCTACTATCTATAATGAATAGTGGTGTTCATATGGTCACCTAATAACCAAAAAAATCATAATCAATCATCATTGGATGTAAATTTAAAGGTGAAAAATAGACCCGTTGTTACTACCAGCTGGGACAAATCCAAGACACTTGATCTAATGATTCCAATCCCTTGTGAGATCTGGACTTAAAACATAGTTTGTCACTGGTGGCTCAAATCGACCTCCATCTGCAAAATGAAATGAAAGTCTCGACACTGATCGAATTGTGTTAGTATACATAATTGTATATTGTCATTCCTACACAAAACAAAGAAACATGAATGATTTGACGAATATTGGTTTTAATGTTTACAGCTAGGTGTTGCTTGAGAAAGAATGCATGGGAATAAAGTTCTATTCTGATTTGGACTTAATTCCTTTTTATTCTGATTTGATCATTATTAGAGTTAATCTCTTTATAGTCATCTTGGTCTTTACGTGGTAAAGAAATCCTAATTGCATCAAAAGATTGTTTCATTGATGTGATATGTTGATTACAAGATTTCTCAATTATCTAATTGTGATATAAATAATAGATAATTTCACTTTACTACTTTGAACTTTAGGTCTAAAATCAGTTTGATACCTCATCTTTTTTTTTTAATCAGTTTCATACCTAAACTTTCAAAATGACATCAATCTCGACCAAAATGACTAAAATAGCCCTGGTTAATCTTTTTACCCTCTCAGAGTTAAGAATGGTAACGGCGACTGCCGGGGGAGGAGGAGGGGCTGCCGCCAGGGCCCATTGCTGGTGGTAAGGGTGGATGTCGGCGCCAGCCATGTGGTGGATTTTGGAGAGAGAGAGAGAGAGAGAGAGAGAGAGAGAGAGAGAGAGAGAGAGAGAGAGAGAGAGAGAGAGAGAGAGAGAGAGAGAGAGAGAGGGTAAAAAGGATTAACCATGGCTATTTTAGTCATTTTGGTCGAGATTGATGTCATTTGAAAGTTTAGGTATGAAACTGATTAAAAAAAAAGATGAGGTATCAAACTGATTTTAGACCTAAAGTTCAGGGTAGTAAACTGAATTTTTTCCTATAAATAATTGTGTTTATTCTGATTTGATCATTATTCTGATTTGATCAATTATCTGATTTTTATAGCCATCTTGGTCTTTACGAGGTAAAGAAATCCTAATTGCATTAAAAGATTGTTTCATTGATGTGATATGTTGATTACAAGATTCTTAATTATCTGATTGTGATATAAATAATTGTGTTTATTTCTTACGTCCATTTTGGAATGATCCTATACTGAATAAAATTCCTAATTGGTTGTCAATTAGGTATGAGGAGTTAATTGCAAGAAGACGTCTTGCACGAAAAGTTCTGGACCTCTATAATAGAGGCGCAGCAGCTTATTTGGAAAACAACCTTCTTACACATATTTTCGTTGCAAATTATATTGATAGAAAATGTCACAAGTTTAATTGTTCCGTGTTAAGTTGAACTTGTTTATGTGATTGAAGGATGAAGGACGTGGTTAGTTCCTTCGAGATTGAAGAAGAAGAGTGTTTCAAACATATCTGCTAGGGTTCTAGAGATAGTAGCCACGGTTAGTGCTACAAAGTTTATAATTGACTCGTTCTTGATTCATAGTGAATTTTCTTTTCAATAAAGGCTTTCAAGAGTTAAAGCCCCGACAGAGTTTTTCCTTAAATTGAGGTTTCACTGGGTAAACAAATTGTTGTGTTCTTTATTTTCGTTTCTGTCCAGTGCAACGAGGACTGTTTCAATCCAGATACCCATAAAACACCCATCCTAGTCCCTTTAAATTGAGACTCGTCAAATCCTGTGGCATTTAAGCAGAACTCAAACGGCAGCCCATCTAAGATGAAACTACCATATTTTTTGAGATAGCATCTGTATATTCATCCATAACAGCTTACAGCTGTTAAGGTTAGCACAATGTGTAATGTGTTGGTTGTGCCTGAATCTAGAATTACACCCCCACCAGTCTTTATGTACCATACTTGACTTGGTATATTTAGCAATGTGCTCCCGATTGAGATTCCGGTTACATTTGCGCCGTAAAAATCTTTGGCAGGTTTGGTCATAACCAACTGTTTGATTATTGCCATCAAATGCAAGATAACTCGTCACACTCCTGTGGCTCTAACGATTCATTAGGCAATAAGAGAACTTGCCAGCAAACTTATAAACCCAAAATGAGTAGTCGCCCAAGCCTAAACCCAAAATGCCATCACCTTCCTCAATTGTATTCTGTGCAGCCAATTGTCACATTAGGCAGCTTTGTTTTACTACCATTTCCGAGGGGTTCTTACAGTGTCATATCCAAATAACCCTTCTACTGCATCCCCTCCTATGTAGGAGTATTTGTATCTGCAAGGAGACGATGGGGTTGTGCAGTTTCGAACAAAATTTATGTGTGCAAGTCCATGGCTGCACATTCCATCGGAGCATGGAATAGCTAGGTTTGAAGGTCGAAGATAGATCACCCCGAAACACCCTCTTGTTAAAAAAAAAAAAATGTAATGACTCGTCGTGATTGTGTTGGTGTTTCCTGTTTGCCATCATTTTTTTGTTGTCCTCCTTTGTCAACGTTATATCATAAGAGCATTTTATCAGTTTATCCATGTCAAGTAGTTTCTTGTATCTACGTATGTATGTTTTATTTACATATGTCAATGAAGTTTGAACTCATAACATCAAAGTTGTTGGTTAAGCTAACTAACCAACCAAATCACGGTTCATCGGTAATTTAAAGTACATGTTAGGTGTATATCAAACCCATAAGTTTAGTTTGGTGGGATCTACCGCCTCCATGTAATTTTATTATTTGTGCTTATAATCATCACTGATTAAGTTTTATTTTCTTCCTTATTAATTTACGTTTCAGTGAACTATCTGTATGAAAGGCACATAGAGATATAATAATTTTCCCTTGTACGACTTGTTTTGCGTTTTTGTGAATATGGTTAACATTCATGTGCTTTCCGCTAAACATTCATTCAATTGAATCAAATGACAAGATTTCCAGTTTCTCAATACTCAAGTTAATCCAAAATGATTTATTCCAGGTAATGCGAAGAGAAATGCAGTTCAATAAGCTGTGAATACAAGGTAATGCATGTGAACAACTTCACAATCTACAATTACTATGCTATAAAAAGAACCTATGTTCTTCTGTGAACATTTATTCACTATATTTCGAAAAGAAATTGGCGGAAATGGTTTTATGAACCTATATATACCGGTAACAAATTGAAGACAGTTTGCCCAATTTCTCTAATTTCTGTTTTCCCAGTAACTTGAATCAGGATTGACTGGATAAAGATCATTAACAGATGTAGATGAAGCAGTCCAAGGACCTTCGGTTGACATAGTTTGCCTCTGGCTATTCTCACTCATGTTTTCTGCAACATTGGACTGAAAATGTTTCCTCATTTCATTGATCTCCTCCTTCGATGCATTTGGATCCGAGACCAACTCTTGGACAGAAGCTTTGCCTTCAAGCATGCTAACCACTGAAGACATCATAGGCCTATCTGCTGCAATGACATTAGTACAAAGAAGAGCCACATTGATTGTGATCATCATCTCTTCATTGTTAAAGTCTGAGCCCAACCTTGGATCAACTAGTTCCAGCAAGTTCCCTTTCTCTTTTAGAACAAGTGCCTGGAAACAAGATTAAGGATTTTAATTCATTATACAGTTCTCTAGACTCTAGGTAT
This sequence comes from Fragaria vesca subsp. vesca, assembly GCF_000184155.1. Lineage (NCBI taxonomy): Eukaryota > Viridiplantae > Streptophyta > Magnoliopsida > Rosales > Rosaceae > Fragaria > Fragaria vesca. The sequence continues at coordinate 10,873,988 of NC_020493.1, read as the reverse complement.
GCAGGCTCCTTTTTTATTGAAGAACCAATAAAAATAAAATGAACCAGGAAGAAATAGATTACCCAATCAAGAAGATAAAAGCATTCTTCCTTCGTCCGGTACGTTGTATTGCTCCTCCCACTAACAATTTCCAGCACAACAATTCCAAAACTATAAACATCGGCTTTATCAGTCAAATAACCACGCATCGCATATTCAGGTGCCATATATCCACTGCAAAAACAAACTCACATATAAATATATTCCCACTTTTGAAAAACAAACAAAGGTATAACAAGACCAGTAAAAATTTGTTCCATCTTCTTTTTCCTATTTCTATGGATCGCTTGAGGTGAAATCAGGAGTAAACTATAAAGTAATCAGATAATAATACAGCAGGCAGGACTTACTAAGTTCCAGCAATTCGGGTGCTTATGTGGGTATTATCCTCTTCATCAAGTTTGGCCAATCCAAAGTCAGATATCTTTGGGAAAAGATTTTTATCAAGTAGCACATTAGTAGCTTTGATGTCTCGATGAACGATCTTCAACCTTGACTCCTCATGGAGGAAGGCCAAACCTCTTCCAATGCCAACACAGATATTGTGCCTTGTTGGCCAATCTAACTTTAACTGACTTTCTTCTGGGCCTTCAAGTTGTCAAAATAAATAATTAGTAGCTATCATAAGAAAATCTTATACATCCACTTCCATGAGCTAACAGAAGGTCTAGACATAAATACTTATGCTGCAGAAATATTTACCAAACAAAGCGCGTGCAAGACTATTTTTTTCCATGTACTCATAGACAAGCAATAATTGATTTCCTTCAATGCAGCATCCATATAGCTTAACAAGATGAGGGTGTTGCAAAGCAGAAATCATGCCGATCTCATTCACAAATTCACGATTCCCTTGCTTTGATTTGGCAGAGAGCTGCTTAACGGCAATTATGGTGCCATCTGATAGAAGGCCCTGCATTCATCAAACATGGTGAAAATCTACTTAAAGAAAAGATATCAGTTGCAGAAAATGAATAGAAATGGTCGGTTCTGATGAATACCTTGTGGACAGGACCAAAACCACCTTCTCCAATCTTATTAGCTGGGTCAAAATCGTTTGTGGCAGCTTTGATTTGCCTCAAGGTAAACTTACTAGTTTGCAAGTCCACACCATTCAAATCTGTGTAGGAAGTGAATAGATGTAAGAATTAGTTGCCAAAGTTTCAGAATAATGTAACATATATTATTCTGACAGATTTGAGGCCTAAAATTTAACAAAATTCACCTAAACTGATACTTTCGACAATATTTCATATTTTCATATATGTTGGGTAAATGAAAAGAACAGTATTATGACCATCTTACGCAGCCTGAAAATTTTGAAATTAATAAACTATTTCAGTATCTCAAAGTCTCAAACTAACTGCAAATACCTTGTTCGAGAGTCCTTTCTCGTCTTAGAAAACCTTTCCACCAAAGAATACCAAAAATAAGTAGTATAATGAAGAATCCTCCAGCCACAATTCCAACCACTACACCTACAGATATTCCACTTCCATCTCCACCTCCTGTCAAGGCCTCTACCGGGGGTTCAAAGTCTGCCAGAAGAAGACAAGCGTTAGTATATGGTAAATGTTATTGGTAGGAGTGCATTACTCAACCAGCTACCCAATACACAGAGACACAAAACGTTCGATCCTTTGAGGGGAACCTTAAGACAAGTAGATAGTAAGAAGAGTAAGTAGATGCAGTTCTTTAATTGGCAATGACAAAAAAAAAAAAAAACAATAACTGTGTAGACTAGTGTCAGAAGCTCCTATAAGAGGATGGAAGCATGGAATATCCTTATAATGAAACTCTCAATGGTCTAACTCTAAATACAAGGAGAAAAACAGAGTTGATAAAATCTTAAACTTACTAGGATCTACAGAAATAGCGGAGATTAGAGGACCATAAATTCCTCGTACAGGGATGCCAGTGGTTCCTTTTCCAGCCCAATATAAACGGATCTCCAAGGTATTACTAGTTATGTTAGTAGTGAAGTTTTTTACAACAGGTATACCAAACCCTCCTGCTTCACTGGCAATGTTAAAATCCTTCAGCACCAGTGACCCCTGCAATAGAGTACTTAGTACTATTAGTTAATATTTCATTCCACGTTTAACAAAGCTTCTACAGAATTTACTGTATTGAATTTCATGTTAACTTAAAATTCCTACATAAGAAAGTCAGGACAGTATTTGCTTTTAGTTGACCAAAAACAAAGTAATGTTTGTTTTGGCAACATTTGCTGAATATCACTTCAGCTGATATATGTGGAAATATGTCGTACCTGGATATAAATATCAAATATACGCCTTCCCAAGCTGCTATATGTTTTGTCATTTTGAAACATTATTTCAGCAAAATGGAGGTTCACTGTATAAATTCCATTTCCCAGACAAAACCCATAATATGTTAGAGAAATAGGAGAAAGGCGTGCGTTCAAATACAGCTGAGGATTGGTTATAGAGAGTCTAGATGAATTAGTCCAGATAAAGGTATCTGTAGGACGATCATCGTCAGTGAAGAAACCAGTGTTGCTTGACGCCCAATTTGTACTGCTTTTGTAAAATGATGATGGCCCAGAAGAAGCTGTATCATCCTCATATGTTGCCATTGTGGCCCTTGTGAAGTTTTCACTGAGAGTTACTTCTTTTCCGCCACAATTTATGTGGAGAGAGTACAAAGCTAGGATAGAGAAGCAAAAACAGGTTAGTAGCTGATGAGAATTGAAAAGAAAGGACCATAGACAGTTAGAGGCTAGAACATACTGAACCCAACTTACTTTTTGGACATTTTGCAATTTTCAAACACGACACAGAACTGCAAACAGAATAATAGATGATCCAAAAAGATCAGTAAGAAAACATGATAAACCAACCGAGTGCATATAGATCTTTGAGATTCAAGTAAAACTTTTATGCATGCTTCCGAAATACTATAATCTTACGAAGTATTTCCCCTTGAAGAGCTTGCAAACAAGTTCCTGTAGTAATCAATATATTCATAAGTTAAGCTACAAATTAAACATGAACAAAATATAGCTAGCAAAGATTGACATCCTTACAAGCCTCCTCGTGGTTGACAACTGACGGCCCCTGAATTAGTGGTGAAGTCATTATATGAAAGATCACTGCACAAAAAGGCTAATGTAAACGTATGTTCACCAATGAAATGAAGGAAGAGGAGAAGGATGAGCATTTGTTATTATAGATTTTCTAGAAGAGAGCTTACATGTTGTCTCCTTTCAGCCAATCAGGCACGGATCCAGTGAGCATATTTCCAGTCAAGAACCTAACATAATTTTCACAAAAAGAAGTGTTAATCGTAATGAATTTCATGAATAAAATTTTCTAAAATAGATGACGAATTCTGATTCCTTAGATCCATTTTTTCTTCTCCTGATATTCAAGGTGTATAGATTGGCACTAACAATCGCAACAAATATTACATAAAGTAAAATGTGCCTCCATATAGCTTATGAACTTTTCCAATGCCTTGACAATTCACCATAAAATTTGGATCTTGAGTATCAGATGCCAATACAATTTGTAGCATCTTGCATGAGAAATTGCTTTTTCTTTTTTTGTTATCATAGGTTATGTGATTGATAGGATGAATGTTCAAAAAATATATATGTTCTGTATACGAATATCATCTCCTGTGATGCTTGATAGGGGTACTCGAATCCTTTATGCCCATTTATATCGAATTCTTGCTTCATTCAACATACTATACACAAATTATCTCACTTATTACTTAGAAACACTCCATTAAAGTCCTACTGTTAGACAACCGCTACACCCCAAAACCTAAAGCTAACAGTGGAGTGCATGAAGAGAGCAGGAAAAATAACATTATTGATGAGAATCACTCTAGCTCTAATTATAAACCCCATAGTAGTCAGTAAAACAATCAAGATTGTTCTGTTATTCATTGCTTACATGTAATCCACATTTGCTAGACCAGAAAAGCTGCTTGGAATTTCTCCAGTTAGCTTGTTGAAGCTGAGGTCTCTGCAAAGATTCCATTCAAAGAAAATGTAAACATGATCCTTTAATTAGTACGGTAGCACGTATAAATAAGAAAATTTATAGAAGGCAGAACAGAAAAAGAAAAAAGACATTGTACTAACAAAGTTTTCAAAGTCGTCATTTCCCCAAGATATTCAGGTAGCTGTCCACTAATATTGCAATTCCGCAACATCCTGTAACACAGACACTTATACTTGAGACCCTTGAGTTGGTAAAGACGTCTGGTGCAGCCAGAGATTAGAGATGTGTGCTATATGGAAGTATTAACTCACAGTGTCTTTGGTTTTATCAGATTCTCAAGTCGAGGAAATGATGATTCAGGTCCATTCAAGTCGGTAATTCTCCTGCAAGTATATTCGTCCATGGATGTAAATAAGTTACATAATCCTAATCTATTCCATTCTAACAAACAAGCCAATAATAACAAAAGGTACTAACATGTCAGTTAATTTGGTCAAAAGAGAAATGCCGGAAGGAATTGGCCCTGTCAAGCCACTAGCCTGAATCGCGCTGTTCACAAGACATAGTGTAAATTAGTGATGAATTGAAATTTCAGAATCAAGTAGTTAAAGTAATCATGAAAGACATGGTACTCACAGTTTATCAAGTTTTGTCCAGTTCTGAATAAAATTAGGTATCTTCCCAGAAAAGGAATTGTCACTAATCCGACTGCACAACACAAAGGGAAGAAGAAAAAATGATTCAACTATTCTCTGAATGAGATACATAATGACTAAGTCGGGTGCTAAGGACAACATAAATTAAAGAAAGAAAATAAATTAAGGTAAGAAAGAAAAAGCTTACAAGTCCTTTAGTGTAGACAGCTGAGCAAATGTTTCCGGCAACTCCCCAGTAAAGTTGTTTGAGGTAAGAAGACTAAACCAATTAAAGGGATATAGGTTAAAAATATAGATGATCCAAAAGGTTACACAAAAACAAATCCGGAATAAACAAAACATCGGGCTATGATGGCTGAAAGTTCTAATAGGATGGAGATCTTACATTCTTTCTATGTTGGGCAAGTTCCCAAGCTTCGCGGGAAGAACTCCAGAGAAGCTATTCATATCAATGGCCCTGCATAAAACATATGTAATTCCATTCATAAAAAAGTTCAAACATCAAGTAAGCAGAAAAGGACACAAATGTTCTTATCAAGACTCACAAACTTTTCATGGTGGTGATGTTTGCGAGTTCAACTGGTAGAGAACCTGTCAAACGGTTTCCGACAAGGGAACTGCAAGAGATATATCTTACATGTTAAAACCATAAAAATATCAAATAAAGAATAAATAACATCAAAATGACTATATGAATATGAAAGGCACAAAACACCCATATCTAACATTTAAATATTTACTATCCAAATGGTGCGTGATGGGACATTGTAGATATACAAACCTGTCTTGGATTCTTTGGTTAAGAAAGAAATAGATGAAAGAAAACTGAGTGGCAATTAGAACAACATATATGAGCATGACATGTTAATGAGTATTGCATATGCACATATGTATACAGATCGAGGGAGAAAACAAGTACATGTTCAATAGTGGCAGGGCACCCCATTCGGGAGGGATGGTGCCATTCAGGTAGTTACGGGAGAGGTCACTGAAGCAGAAAGAGAGAAAGAAATGATTGTCATTGCCTCATTCAAAACTGAAATACAGATAAATTAGATGATGAAAAGAATATGACTCAAACTTGAAGTAGTGACAGTGCTCTTACATTTCTTGGAGATAGGGGAGCCTGATCAACTCTGGAGGGAGTTTTCCCGGCAAACTCTGAGATTTCAAAACTCTGCACTTCATCAAAAGAAAATGGTTAGATTATATATCTCAAACGCCATATAACAATAAACTGTGCCTAACAGGAAACTCAACCACTGAACTAAGACCAAAACAGATAAACTACTCATGAATTACCAAACCTCTACGAACATAAAGTTCAGCTATCAAGTCCAATCCTTATAACCACCATGAGCAAGGACTACTGGTTAACCTGTAAGCGGAGCTTCATCATGCAGTCAAACCTTAATTTACTGTTGTTACTTGAGGCATCATTCTAAATGTAATTGTCATTTCATCATTCATTTCATCTAATAATAAGAGATAGTTCCTACTGTCATCAAAAATAATAAGAGATAGTTCCTACTGTGACTTTTTTTGGGGAACAACTTGCATGTGCTTTAGGACAACCAACTTGACTACTATGAACGAAAAACAAAGGAGAGTTCTTAGAATTAAAAGGAGCTGCCTTTCTCTATGTCTGCTGTGTCTACAATATGAGATGCTTCAAGACCAGGGAAAAAGGGCCAGCTATATATATACATGATCTAAGATCCTCTACACTGGATTAATGGCTTTTTAATTTCTTATGTGTTTTTTTCTTTCTTTCTTTCTAAGTTGCATAGTCGACAAGGTCATGTAACATTTGGGTATACTTTGTTAATCCCAAATCCCATTAAAATTTACATGTTTGATAATAAGGACCAGCTATACGATCTAAGACCCGTTCTTTTTCATGTTCAAATCTTACTCTTGTAGTCTTGTTCACGTCTGTACACCATAAGTTCCCAGGTTGCAAAGAGGAGAAAAGACGTGGCAATTAACTTGGACCATATATACACTAGTCAACATGAGGAGTTGTCTCAGACAATGTATGATAAAATAACACTAAACCAATAAATAAAATAAAATAAAAATTTGAACAGGAAAACCAATAGATGTTTGATCCTCCAAACCCAATTGGATCGGTCGACTTGTCTAACCAGGAGTCTGATAGATGACTTGTATCAGCCTAATAAGACAGGCATGTCTAAACCAGGAGGCTGATAAGACATGTCTGACACTCTTATCTCTACACAGCTCATCTCCATGCCACTGTCTCTGTTTGAGTCAACGTTACGGGTACAGTGTGTCTTTTAGACATAAATCGACATTTGATGGCTACGGGACATTTTCTTGTTTTCAATATTCTATACACACAAGAACAAGACCTCCAAGACCTTCACCTTATGCGTTTTAATCCTTTCACATCAACCCCTCTAAAATCATCTATCGTTTACCGATCGACAACCTAATCGTTTACATGACATGATACGAAACATTTAGAGATCACAACAAAAAAACGAGAGAAAATTGCATGAAACTAGCTCTAATGTGTAACATATGAGTTATGAACTTATGATCAATGAGTTAAGTGCGCGGATCACAACTAGAAGAAAAGCCTGTTTCTTTACGATTCATGTCAAATTCATACGACGGAAAACACAACAATTTGGAACTCAAACTAACCTTCTTGGGGTGTCAAAATGTTCACCCCTAGCTCTACTGAGTGAGCAAGATTGGATTTATCCAAAGAAAAGTGAGCAAGATGCCAAGATATATAGTAAGAGAGTAAGTGATACATACATGCTTGTGACGTGGCAGACAGTAGAATTGGGAACCAAGGTGCAGTTGCAGGTGACGGCATCTTCGGATCCTTTCACCGGTTTCAGATTAGCCCACCCGTAAGCGCTGCCACAGGGATCAGCACTGAAATTCCAGTTCGTCTTCCCCAGAGTCTTTGCTATGTCCTTTAAAGCTTCAACTAATTCACATGAACAACAAATATATTAACCATCATGTTTACTACGAAATGATCGAATGCATAAACGTAAAGAAACCGGTTAATGAGCTACCTTCATCTTCTGGTAATTGAGTAGCTCCGAAAGCAAGAGTTGCAGAGAAAACTAGCAGGAGAGGCAGAACAACAAGAAGCTGGGAGGGGGAGGAGAATGAGCAGCTCATTTTCATGATTATGGCGATCGAAAACTTTTCACATTTGAAGGGCTCGATCAGGATGAAAGGGAAAATGTTGAGAGCTTATAAGCACTTTGGATTTGAAGCTTTTAATTTGAATAGAAATGGAGAAATTAAGAAAGAGTAGGAATTAACAGCGAGCTAGCATTGTGGTTCGAAATAGGATAGAAAGAGGGAATTGATATATAAGAGGGAATTGAAAGGAGTAGACTTGACCTCGATCGAATGAAAAGTCAGCATACTAGCTAGAAAACTACATTACTACCTACCTTGTCCTTTAAACAAGATCGAACAAATTAAACATAATTACATGTTGAGTATATATTTTTCTTACAACTTGCTCTTATCCTATTAAAATTCCTTTTTTATGAATTGTAAACAGAAATTAAATTTGTAGAAAACAAGTGCACTTAGTGACTTAATTGGCACTTGAAAATTTAATTAGCTGAAGTATATTTCTGGGATATAATGCTGCATGATGTACCATATGCAAAGATATCAAACTATACTATATATCCTTAATTAATTTGCTGCCTAAAATGAAGTTAACGTAACTATACCATTGTGAAATACATACTACTATACCATTGTGAAATACATACTTAAGCTGCATCTAAATTAAGAAGACCCACTTGAACAATAGCTAATACGATTTATATATGTGGTGCATTTGCAGATCGATATGCTTAATGTGCAGTTTAGAGTCAACTAAATCAAGAGTATATTTCTACGTCAATGTGATTTGACAGTAGTACAGTGCTGTATTGCATTGTCTGTAACAATAATATGATTAAAATTAAAGATGTCTTATTTTGAATACCATTCCACTTGTGAATTTCTAATGCGTTTGATTCCTCTTTGAAACTAGCTTCATGTTATCTACAACGACTCTTTATATTTTGTTAATCCAACAAACCGAGCCTACCATTGCAGGAGGATATAAATTTCTTAGATTTTCATCATGGTATAAATTATTAACTATCAAGAACAGCTCTAATATACTTGTGTCCTTTATCAATCAATCATATTGCTTAATAGTTGACTTAGACTTTATAATTGACAGAATTAATTAACTAAAAAGGCTTGCACGCAATTATATATGTTTACATAAAAAACAATTGTTGTGTTTTCATAAACCAAGCTCATTCGCTCGGGATATGAACCTTTTGTCCCTAAAACAAAAATAGTTGTTTGACAATTCAAGTACCAGCAGCAATGATCTTGAATTAATAACTAGGTAATGCATCTTAAATTATATTTCAAATAACCCTCACCTCGTGTGACACTATATATCATTCTGAAATGTAAGAAACGATCCATGTATGTGATATGCATGTCATCAAAGTTCTCTTAATTACTAGACAATTTTGCACGTTATAGAGTTGAGAGATCGAGCCTACTAGTTGCAGGTGTGGGTTCTAAGCTTTCTTCTGCTAAATGAACATGTTATTCTGATCGAGCTCAAGAGTACTTCTCACTTATAAGAACACTTACAATGTTACTAGACTAAATATATAGTAGTAGTAATAAGGTAAATAATCGTCTTTAGTCGACTAAATTAAGTTGAATTTAAGATAACTTGAGACAAATGGTTATTAGCTTATCGATCAATAAGGAGAACATTAATGATCATAATCGGCTTTGCAATGAAGCAATACAATGTTCTAACTTCCTAAGAGCATATGCAGCAATAGGCTTAGGCATGGCAGCCTTTTCTGTCTTTTACATCAAAAACCGTATGCAACAATATGAAACAGTTGTAGGCAATGTACTAGGGCCCACCTGCCCAACCAATTGAAGAGGCAAAATTTGCCTCCCTTGTTGCCCGACTTCTCATCATATGGTGGAGCCCATTCTACACACTTATATTATTAAACAATGTAGTTGAATGAGATTTTGAGATGAGAACCCAACGGAAAAAAAACGGTAACAATGTAAATTAAATATACAAAGCATGGAACGGTAGAAAAAATCTGCCATACAAAATTTCTATATATACCCAATGTTGGATTGGGCATTCCTACAACCTTATTCATCTCTTTCTTGTTCATCTATTTCCTTTCTCTTCCGTTTCTTGTTTGCCATATTTTCCTTCTCTTTCATTGCATTCTAAATATGGCTAATTGGCATCCATGTGAAGAAATTCAATTGTGTAGATCATGGGTACGTTTTACTACATGCACCATAACCGGCAATCGTCAATCAAGTAACAAGTTATGGGAAAAAATTCATGGCGACTTTAAGGCAAATTGGGAAGGAAATCCTGACGATTGTCGAAGCCAACAAGGCCTACAATCCCATTGGCGCAATTTGAAGGCCACACTCAAAGTTTGGCGTGAATCTTTGCAAAAAGCCGCACACAATCGACGAAGTGGTGAAAATCTAATGGATGAGGTAATATGTTTTTGACAAATATAATTGTGTTAAATTATAAATTAATTATATGTAGTTGTTTTAATTTACTAATTTTTTTTTCCTTCATATGTATAGTACGTCCAAGCTCAAGCTAATTATGCCGACAAAAGTAAAAGGAAAGAGTTTGATAAACAAGCATGTTGGGAGGAAGTTAAGCAACATCAGTCTTTCATGGATCCACCAAGAACCCCTCCTCGGCCGACATTTGACTCGGAAGAGACGGATTCTCCCACTAACTTGGATGAGGAAGAAGTTTTGGAAACACCACCGAGTCCATCTGCAAGGCCACCGGGAATAAAGGCTTCAAAAGAAGCAATAAGAAAAGGAAAGAAGAAGCAAGAGAAAGATGACCGTGTAGCAATTGCAATAGAAAGTCTTGCTCGATCCACTGCTGCTACTGTTGAGCTAATTAGGAAAAGGGATGAGGATTCCCGATATCACGCGGCAAGAGTATTGGCACTTGAGGAGGAAAAAGAACACACAAAAATTATGTCAAAAGATACTACTACCTTGTCTCCGGGTTCAAAGCTATGGTGGAAAAAAAGGAAAGATGCGATTAAAGCAAAAGCAGGAGAAGATGTTAGTAGCAGTGTTGAAGACACCCAATGGTTCGATTAAGCCCCATGATTTTTATATTTGAAATTTTGTTCCTAGTCTTAGCATGTTATTTATGTAAGTTTTATTTTAGCGAATAAAAGTTTGACATTATGAAATTAGTATAATTTATTAATAACAAAGCATACATTAGACAAGCATATTTAAATTACAAAAACTTGATCAGAAAAATTACAAAACACACTACGTGACAATACAATTGCCACTTATTTATGAAAAAAACATACCACACAGTTAGACAAGCATTAATTAAAAATTAAAAATTAAACACTCTCAAATTGACAATACAATTGTCAATTATTTAAAACAAAAAAAGTCCAACATCCACTTCAATCATTCTTCAAGAGCTTCCAAAATTCCAGTTGTGCACAACTAAAGCATCTTGAAGAGTCTTGTGGAGATAGGACGAGTGAAGTTGTTGCACCCGGTCAATGAGCTGTGGAAGATTTTGTCCGTCTCTTCCCACTGGTTGGAAAGGAATAGGACGTCCTTCATCGTCCAAGGGACGATCATAAACGTTTGCTCCTGCTGGGTTCATGTTGTCAATCTCGTTAGGCTCTACAAAGTCTTCTTCAACAAACTCATCCTCTACAATCATGTTGTGAAGAATAATGCAAGCTACCATGATGCTTCGAAGAGTCGACAATTTAAACAAACGAGCACAGTGACGTAAAATAGCAAAACGAGATTGAAGAATACCAAAACACATTTCCACATCTTTCCGATATGCTTCTTGTTTTTTAGCAAAGAGTTTCTCAGCAAAACCTCTTGGGTTCGGAATTGTTTTGACGAATGTTGACCACCAAGGATAAATTCCATCAGCTAGGTAGTATGGGTTGGAGAAGGTAATGTCGTTGACCTTGAACGTCACTGAAGGGGCACTTCCAGAGATGACACGTTGGAACACTTTCGACTGTCCGAGCACATTGATATCATTTTGAGCTCCAGGAGTTCCGAAAAATGCATGTCATATCCATGTGTCGTAGGACGCCACCGCTTCAAGAATAATTGTTGGGCGACCTTTACGACCAGTGTAAGCTCCGGCCCATCCAGTCGGACAATTTTTCCACTCCCAGTGCATACAGTCAATGCTCCCAATCATGCCTGGAAAACCACGCTTATCTGCTCTTTGAAGAAACCGGTGGAGGTCTGCAAGTGTTGGAGTGCGAAGGTACCACTCGGAGTAAAGAGTTTCCACTTGCTGGCAGAATTTCTTCAAACATTCCAACGTGGTGGATTCCCCCATTCTGGTTATTTCAGCACATTGATCGGCAGCAGCACCGTATGCAAGCATACGTAAGGCACCTGTCATTTTTTGCTGAGGTAGGAACCCCATTTTTCCAGAGCAATCAGGTTTTTGTTGCCAGAACGTGTCGTAGTTGCAAAGGCTCTCCATGATACGATTAAAGACTGACCTTCGCATTCTATACCTCCTCCGGAAGTCTACTTCCTCAAAGATTGGATGTTCAATGAAGTAATCCTCCATAAGATATTGACCACGTGACTCCCTGTGTCTTTTGACATTCCGAGAACGATTAGGCCGTGAACCACGCCCTCTTGGTGGATCAGAGGAATCATACTCGGCTAAAACTACAGCAAGCTGAGCATTTATGGCTTGGATTCGCTCAATATCTTCTGTACTCTCTTGTTGCCTCTACAACAACCAGTTGTTCAACTCTTCCATTTAAAAGTTAAAACATCAAAAATGTTATGAAGTGTTTGGGTGGAAGAAGAGATTTCAGAAGAAATTCAGATGTAGAATGAGTTTGTGGGAGTAGATGAGGAAGTATGAGATATATTTATTGACAATCATGGTACACTTGAAGTTAAAATAACGACATGTGTAAGATGTTTATTGGCCGGAAATCTTATCTGAAATCAAAGATAATTTTGTTATGAAGATAATGGTTTATCCGAGATATACACGTGTCAACTTGAGATTGGATAAAATCTTATCCGGATGAGATATTTTGTCAATAGCAATTTATCTTGTATTTGATATATATTTTAATTTAAAGATAAAGCAATATATATCTAAATATAATTCAAATATTATCAAAATGATTTTTTTACTTAAAATAGTACATTGTCTTCATGTTATTGCCTTCAACTGCTGCATACATAACATGAAGGCAAATGTAATTTATGTGAATAATATCTGCCTTTGTTCAAACTCTGCCTATAGGCATTGCCTACTGCTGCATATGCTCTAATACACGAACTGCATGGGCTGCTCATCCTGATATGTTTAGCAAATTAACTCACATTTCTCTCCATGTTTTCGAATGCGTTTTCTATATATTGTTCTTTTGAGATTAATTTCCTCTTGTTAAATTGCACCAACTAACTTGAATAATAATCCACAAATGCCTATCAATATAGATTCATCTCATAAGGGTCGTGAACGGCGTACGTTCTAGCGAGCGACGTCGTATTGTTCAGATTAATTTTCTTTCTAATTAAGGGTGACTTTGTGTCGCATAGCTGGGGTTCAACTGTTCAAGTCAATAATATACAACTGGCTTTCGAATTCGATAAAAGGATGATGAGTCAGCTTCTTTACAGTGTACGGATTTGGGGTTTAGGGTTTTCATATTCAACGACGTAAAATTTGGATGGAGACCCAAGTGAGAACTGATTATTAATTAATTGCTGCTGCAGGCACTCCATGGTCCATGCATGCCATGCAAGCTGGCCAAGTGCCAATGGTATTTGACTCATCGATTAATAAAATGTAATTAGAAAACAAAATGATGATCGCCATCGAATCCATCTTTTAATGTCTGCTTAAGGAATATATACGAGTATATGAATAGCTTAAGGAACTGTTTGGTGACCTAGCTTGTTAATTAAAATAGAGTTCATAATTCCACTTTTTTCTTTCAAAAAATTTGTTAAATTAATACGTGTTTAATTTCGTCACATTAAATTTTATTTCAGGTATCTGTTTTTTTTAAAAAAAAATTATTTTAAATTAGTAAACATGCCTTATATATATCTACTGTTTTAGACGCTGTAGAATCAAAATTATATATCGTATTTTTTTTTAAATGAACTTTGTAAGTTACATGCATGCATATTTGGAAAAAGTTTAATCCCCCTCGCCATGACCAACTTTTTTCTTCTAAGGAAGTTTCATGCATGCATATCTATTTCGTTTCCACTTTTGCATGCAGAGACTAATTCAAAGTTTGTTTCTCATTAGCATACTACAATATTGATGATTATCAAATTATCGATGCAGGTCTAGAATGAATGAATGATTCTCCAAAAGCACAGAGACCCCATATATAGGCCCCATAACATAGTAGAGTTTCTGGAACTGATATTCTTAATGGATCGATCTTTGGACTCCATCTTTTCAAAGTAGTCGACTACAAATTAAAGCTGTTGCGTGTGGAAATGTCACTCACCGATTCATTTGGATACATTTTCTAATTTAACTGCGAAAGAAGCTTCAAGGATGATCTCTACCTAGCTACGGGGTTTCGTGGCCGGGTTTGCCATTCATAGTTGATTTCCATGCCACTTTTTCCATAAGAACTTAAGAAGACGTACCTGGATTGAAGATGTCTAAAAAGTATGGTCTTATGTGACTCGTTTGTGCTGGGGATATGGGACGCTTATGTAACTTTAAAATATGTAATCATACTTTTGTGGTTTACCAATTACATATTTGGGCAGTATTTCTCAGGTAAGGATATATTTATTTACTTTTACGGTGTGAATTTCCACTTTAAACTTATTTTTCAATCGAATTTTCACATCTCCACCGTCTAGTATTTAGAAACTAATGTATAGATCATTTCTGCAAAATTTCAGCTAATTTGGTTATCATTAAGGCACTCAAAACTGTATTTTTCTATTATAAACATGAACGGTTCGAGTTCGACAGAATTATGTTCATTAAGGCACTCAAATTCAATTAAACCAATGGATGAACA
>NC_020493.1:10852028-10859142 GCF_000184155.1 Fragaria vesca subsp. vesca | reverse complement strand
TTCTGTCGAACTCGAACCGTTCATGTTTATAACAGAAAAATACAGTTTTGAGTGTCTTAATGATAACCAAATTAGCTGAAATTTTGCAGAAATGATCTATACATTAGTATCTAAATACTAGACGGTGGAGATGTGAAAATTCGATTGAAAAGTGAGTGTATAGCGGAAATCTGCACCGTAAGAATAAATAAGGACCTCCTTAGCCAAGAAAGCCTGCATTTTTGGATGTGTGTGTGTATAGGTTTAAACCTACAAATTTGTTAGCATTAATGTTGCCCCAAATATAAGGGGCAAGTATATAATAGCACCGAGCGGATTTTATGCACCAAGGTGCATTTGTACCATTAATGTATAAGTACTCAAATCGCCATATAAGAAGATTAAATGAATACTAGAGACCCTAAATTTATTTCTTTCATTTTCATATTTGATCTGACCAAACTAAACACCCAGAATAAGAGTACCTCCTTTTCGACTGGTTCTCATCTCTTGAGTTGGAAACACTTGGGACTATTTTTTTGGGTTTCAATTTTGTTAACGGTATTAGGATATATGCATGTAATGCGACGTGGGTGACCAGATCAAAAATATTGTATATTAGTTGCTTGGTTTACTTGCATCTTGATGTGTAGAAAAATTTTCGATAATAGTTGGGTTTAGGATTTAAAAAATCAACAAAAAACTCAACCATATACCCTATACATGAGGTATATGTTATTTTAGTTGTAATAAATCCACATATCAAAATTTCATTGGGAAGGGAGGACCACATCAGATTGACAAGTGGTCCTTCGAGAGCATTTAAAAATTTCTCTAGCATTCATATAAGACTACTAATGTTTAAACCCTTTTGATTTAATCAACTCTAACTGAATTAGTTTAGAGTAAACTACCTAGGGACAAATTCAATTACCAGATTGGTTTCAATCATTTGCCTCCCTTTCCCCACCTATTGGTGGCAAATGTTGCTAACCACCTTTTACTTGACCACTCAATGACTACTATATAGATTGATGACACATGCTCAAAGTAAAACAGTTTGAAGAGACACGTGTCACTAATCTAGATAGTGGTCATTTGAGTGGTCAAGTAAAATGTGGTTGGCAAATTTGAATGTTGATGGAGTGGCTAATTCCCATAGTGAATGATGAGTTAAGTACGTAAGTTTGTTATGGAGTGTGGTACTCTTTCCAATTGTTTTTTGGGTTTAATGAGGCTACCGGCTACTAAATACTCCTCGATGTAAGTTTATAATTGAATGAATTCCATTTTGATCCAATAAAAAAAAATCATCATCAATATTCGGAAGCAAATTGTGTGGGTGGAGATTTTTTTGGCTCATATGATGGTTGAATGTGTTTTTCACTTCCCTATTTCCCTCATAATAAACGAAAATCTTGTACGCACCAAGGTGCAAGTGAACTAAATAACTAATTTGTAATATTTTGATTCGGTGATCCACGTCGTATTATCATGCATGTATTCTAATACCATTAAAAAATTAAAACTCAAAAAAAATTGTCCTAAGTTATTCCAACACACGAGGTGAGAACTTGAGGTAGAATAAGAGGTACTTTTATTATGGGTGTTAAATTTGATCGAATCAAAAATGAAAATATTGGGACCTCCAAATTTGCTCACTATACCTCTCATTCTCTCAACACCTCCCTTTTACTTTTCAATATAAGTATTTGCTCACTAGACATCATTTCAAATTCCTAACATAACTTTAATTATTTATTGACATATATTTTAATCAATTAATTACTTCTTATTCAATCAATAGACCTCTCATTTTTTTTCCTTTTTGTTTATCAACATCTCCCTACCTTCATTTTTTGATTATTTTTTCTATGCAGAAAATGTTCTATCAGAAACTACTCTATATATCTTTTTAATTGTTTTTCTCTTTTGTATGTGTTGTTTTTTCTCCATTTTTTTTCTTTTGAATAATTTGATCTCTATTTTGTACCTCATAATAAATTATTTCAATAAATATATATTTTCTATAATCGATAGTTATTAAATTTTTTTTTTTTTGCAAAAATATTTATGCATTTTGCAAGTATATGTGTTCAACATGTATGATAATACAAAATTGTCTGTCACATGATCGATATTGATTATTTTTTTTTAGCTCTTATAAACTATATATATGTTTTAATAAAAAAAAATTGGAATACAAAAATATATAAGGAAAATAATAAAAAATGGAATCAATTATTATTGAATTGGAAAGTCTAAAGTGAATAAATACAATATTTTCTTTTGTATAATTATTGTCTTTAATAGTAATTGTGTATGAAGACATATATGTCATTTAATAATTCAAAATAAAATGAGGTATAGTGAGGCTGCACTCGAAAATAAAAGAAAAGAAAAGACTTTAGGGTCTCTAATTTTCATTTAGGGTCTCTAATTTTCATTGGAATTTTGCATACAATGATTTAAGGACTTACATGTTAATGATGATGATGCAAGCGTATCTTAATGCGTATAATCCGTTTCGTAAGCGAAATATAAGAAGATCCCTTAGAAAGGAATGGAATGTAGTCACCGGTTTAGTGGCCGCCGTTTCAACCCTCGGGTTCAGTAGTCCCTCCGAGTTGCCGCCAGAAGCAGGTGTTGTTTGACCGGACATACTACAGTCGACTTTTCCAATCAACCAATACCAGAACAGAGTAAATGCCATTGTTACCGGCAACCGGGTTCTCGTTCACTCTGTTTCTCCTATATTTCAAGATTATAGATTACCTCACACCCTTTCTTGTCCTCTTCTCTCTCTCTTTCTCAAACCAAAGAGAATGCTTCTTCTCTGTGTCATTACGTGGTGAACCACTCATCCTTAAACCCCGAGAGCCTACATCTTTTGAATCACACTCTCTTTGTCTTTTTCACTCCATACACCAAGTAACCAACCACTCCCTCCTTTTGATTCTGTTCTCTATCTCTCTCTTACCAAATCATTGTCGCTTTTGCTTATGCATGCGAGAGTTGATTGGGGTTTGAGTTTGTTGTAAAGCGGAAATGGGGTTCGTGATCTCGAACTCTAGGACTGGTTTGGTAACTGCTTTTGGGTTTCTGGTGCTGATTTGCTTCTCTGGGTTTGGGGCTCATGCTCAACTGCTTCCTCTACAAGAAGGTAAAGTGCTATAATTTCATCCTCCTCGCTTTTAATTCAGAACCTTTTTTCTGGGTTTGTGAGGATTTTGGGTTAGATTCAACATTTCAACTGTTGTGGACGTATTGCATTGTTTTACCAGTTTGTTGCTGTAACTGCTCTGTTCAGTAACTGAATTTGTGCACTCGCACCCTTTTTTCTCTACTCTATCCATGTGTGTCTGCTCTGTTTTGTTTTCATGTATCCAAAATTTTGGACCTTTTCTCTTCTGGGTTACATACATTAAACACTGATTCAACATCTCCAAATTGTAATTCCCTCTGTTTTTACTTGTCCAAAAACACTATCACCAGACTACCTGAGCACATCAGAATCTATCTAGCAGAATTACTGACATAAACAGAACATAGAAATTGGAACAACTGATGATAATTTTATGACCCTTTAATATTTTTCCAAGATCTCCCCAACATTCATACAGAAATGATCTCTCCAAACATGGTAAATTTTTAGTTCTGATATTTTTATCCCACATACAATTCTTGCTCTATCTATGAAGATGGATATCATATAGGGCCAGAACCTCAGTTCCAGTTGATTGAAAATGTCGCGTTTTTGTTTTTGGGTGAAAACAAAATCCTTTTGTTTGGGTGGTGATGTCATTTTCTTGTGTCCTCTGTACCGTATTGAATTATTAAGTTGATGGGCATGACCATCGGAATATACTATATGGTTCTTTGAATCCTTTCCCAGTTGGGGTTCTGTGAATCTGTAACGCTTCTTCTCTGAGAATTGCAGTATTGCCCCACCCCAAATCTAGTATTTCAATGGAGAAACATAAGCAATAACCAGGTCATGAGGGGGCATAGTTGTCCATTTATGTTATTACAACTTGCAGAATGCCAGAACGAGCAATAAAGGCTCTATCTTTGTTGCTCTGGTTGGTGCATGACTCATGCCAAAATGATCAGATTGATATCTTTTGTTTTTTATTTTAATAATTAGTATTATTAATTTCTTTAGGTCTAATAATTAGCATTATATCGCAGAGTTATCTGGTTGTTAGGTAGCAAGTATAGTATAGCAGGTATCTATATCCAGGTTGATGAAAACTGAGTTTAGAATAAGCGGATGATTATCGCTTAATTAGCATTGCTTTTCCTAGATAGCGTGTGCTAATTATAAAACAAAGGGTTAGGTTGATGAAGAACTATGATGGTGTGGAATATTTTGAATTGGGGTTGAGTGGTTGACTGGTAGAAAAATATTAAATGCGTTTACATGGCTAGTTTTCTTCTTTGGTATAAACTTTAATAACAGGTTTTGACTACATGTTCTGGCTTCTAAGAACAGTGAATGATCAGACCTACACAAAAAGAATGATATATTATCTGATTTTGATTGTTGACCATGTGATCTATAATTTTGATTGTTGACCATGTGATCTATAATTTTGTATTAGATATGAATTTTACAGTTCAGTAGGTGCAGATTTCAAGTTTCAGCCCTTGACTATTGCCCAAGTCTTTAAGAATCTGCTTAATGTTATATAATTTTTTACATTGTACATATCTCTATTAGAATTTGGGTTTAAGAATTGAAATGGATTCAGCTTGGCATTTAGTTCAAAAGGAAAAAATTGAGCAGCTTACTATTACCTCAAATGATTTTTGTTCTACCGGACCAGTTACTTCATATTACTAATTCATTGGCACATAACAGTGAAAGCTCTTCAAACGATATCCCAGAAACTCCAGAATTCTTTTTGGAACAACATCAGCCAAAGTTCTTGCCAAGATGTTGGATCAAGCTTCAATAAGATTATCACGAGTGCTTTTCTAAGCAATGTGACTTGCGACTGTTCCTTCGCAAACAATACTTGCCATGTCACAAACATGTACGATATAGTTGCTTTGATGTGTGATTTATTAAATTCCACTGCTGAAACTTATCAGACTAATCATATTTGGTTTTTTCTTCTTTTTATCTTTTCCATCTACTGATTTTATGTGAATTTCGTATGACAGAGTGATGAAGGGTCTAAATTTAACTGGAATTCTACCTGAGGAATTTGGAAATCTTACTCATCTGCAAGAGCTGTAAGTGATTCTTATCTTAAAAGACCATGTAAAGTTTAGTTTTTCTTCAGATACGCCCTCATTTGTTCAAGGTGAATTACTCACTTGGATTGATATAAACAGCTTTCAATGTAAGAATTAATTCCTTTTTTTCAAGCTACATTCCAAGCAGACTCTCACCTTCAACAATGGCACCTCTTTTATCTAATGACCATCCAGAAATGACAAAAGTCTGTCCTTTTTTTTTTTTCTTTAACAGTGATCTCACTCGTAACTACATCAATGGATCATTACCTGCAGGCATTTCTCGTGCCCCTCTTCGAATTCTGTTAGTGATTACATCCTTTGTCTTTTTACTTTTTATTTTTTGTTATAAATTTCTAATAGAGGCCTTTATAAGTTGATATCTGTTAACATGTAACTTGGTATACTGCAGGTCTCTTTTAGGAAATCGACTAAGTGGTTCTATTCCAAAGGAAATTGGTGACATTGCTACTCTTACTCAGCTGTAAGTGAGGGTGTTATTGACTTATTTCCCTTATTGACAAATGAAGCTCGGGAATATGTTAACTTAACGAAACTGCTTTTTTCAGTGTGTTGGAAGATAATCAACTTGAAGGGCCTCTGCCTCAAAACCTTGGGAGTTTGAGTTCCTTGAGTCGACTGTAAGATTGCTCTTCTCATGTTATTTGACATGCTAACTTTTCATGAGACTCTGCAACAAAAGCTGGAAGATTCATATATTTACGAAGATAATTATAAAAAAGTTTTGTAAGACGAACTGTAAATGTATGTTTGAAGAATTCAGTACCGTGGTCCAATAAAGCTCTATGTGTGTGTATGAAGAACAATACCATGTTCTTTTTATCTAATCATAAAGTTATCCATGATTAACATCAGCACCCTGTTTTGGATTTGGTACGTGATACGTTTTCTCTATCGGCTTAATGGTAATGCCTAACCATGTTTTTCTTTTATCAACAGCCTTCTTTCTGCGAACAATTTTACAGGAACAGTTCCAGAATCATTTGGAAACCTAAAGAATTTGACCGATTTGTAAGTGATACTTTTAGTCAATAATTGCATATCTTGGATTTTGGAATGTAGAATTCTCATTTTCATTTGCTGCTGCAGTAGGATAGATGGCAGCCAAATCTCGGGCAAAATACCTACTTTCATTGGAAACTGGACCAAACTTGACAGACTGTCAGTATTCTTGTCATCATGCGTCTTCCATATATACTTCTTATGAATCAAGGTTTTAGTGTTTGTTACTTTATTTGGTGTCCTCTAAACAAATAAATCTGAGCAGGGATATGCAGGGCACATTGATGGAGGGCCCGATTCCTTCCACCATATCTTTGCTGACAGTTTTAACTGAATTGTGAGTAGAACACCCTCCTCATTCTTGCAACTACATCTTTAGGGTCGTTATCTGATGCATGATTAATAATGGAAAACTAAATATGAATATTTCTGTGTTTCTTTGTTTCAGGAGGATATCTGATTTGACTGGATCAAGTATGCGATTTCCTAATTTGGAGGATTTGAAAAGTCTGGAAAGAGTGTGAGTAGATGAATGGATATCAGAAATTTACTAAAATTATATGTTATGTCATTCTCACAATTTTGCTAACATACTGCATATTTGGTTTTCTACCTGGCTTAGGATTCTGAGAAATTGCTCAATTACTGGTTCTATCCCTGGCTACATTGGAGAGCTGACAGACTTAAAGCTATTGTAAGTGCTTACAATCAGCATAGAGTGGTGAAATGCTTGAAATTACTAGTCTAGAAACTAAAATAGAATTTAAGTTTTGTGCTTCAACATAAATTATAAATGATGTTGAGATATCAATCCCGCATCGGGAACATGGGACCTTGCCTGTGGGTTAATAAGGGTTTGGGCCACTCC
>NC_020493.1:10833945-10852008 GCF_000184155.1 Fragaria vesca subsp. vesca | reverse complement strand
CCCCTCCCCCCCCCCCCCCCCGTTGCCAATTGGTTTTGGATGTGAACCTCAGACTACTTTGTCAAGTTTGTTCCTTATAAGCTACCTTAAAATTAGTAGTTGACAAAGATATTCCAGAGAATTGAGTGGTGATGTGGCAAGAGTTTTCTCAATCTCTGGAAAAATTGATTCAGGAGAAGAAGGAAACCTGTGAGCTTGCTTTTAACAATTTGGATAATTTTATGAAACTGCTTTTTTTCTTCTTCTTCTTCCTTTTATTTTTATTTTTGGTAACTCTTGTTCATGGATAACATAACCATTTCAGAATTTAGACTTGAACTACTGCAGTATGTTTGGATGCCTAATTTTCAATTTGTTTGGTTTACTTTTGGTAATAACAAACAAAAACTGTGTGTGTGTGTTGTTTTTTTTTTTTCTTTTTCTTTTTCTTCTTTGAAAGGCTATCAATCTTCTAGTGAAATATGTTGCTTTATACGCAAAGCGAGTAGCAATGATGAGCCAATTTATCAAGAGAGACTCTTTTATGAGCCTTGATTTTCTTCTTACAGGGACTTGAGCTTTAACAAGTTGACAGGTGAAGTTCCAACAACCCTTCAAAATCTTGTTGGTCTAGATTACATGTAAGTCTATAAAGGGAGCATGAGTTGATTGTGCAACAGTATTGTTGTTTATATATTTATCAGTTAACTATATCACATGTCTGATTGACTGTAAGGTTACGGTTGCAGGTTTTTGACTCACAATTTACTGACTGGAGAAGTACCAAGCTGGATATGGAACAACAAAAATAACTTGTTAGTCTTCTTTTCTAGTACTAATCTACGTATTTTTTCTTAGCAGCTTTTTCTGGACTCAAATGTACCTTTCATATAATCTTCTGTACACTTTTATTGTTAAGATAAAATATTTTTCTTTTCCATTTTATTTTGAATTTAAAGTTGCTAACATTGTCATGAATTGTTCCAGAGATTTGTCTTACAACAATTTTAGCGGATCACCTGCAGTTAGTTGTCAACAATTATCAGTGTAAGCTCATTAATATCTAAAGCTTCTCCTAATGCTAAGCTCTTTCTGCACGTGTTATATGCTACTTATAATTTAGATTGTCTACTGACTCCCTTTATTATCAAACAGGAATTTAATTTCTAGCTTTTCATCTCCACAAAGCTCGTAAGTTTTGCCCACTGTATTTCCTTTTTTTTTTTTTTTTTTTTTTTCTTTTATCGAAATTCACATGAACATGTATGATTGACCTTATTCCTTTCAACAAATAGATGGTGCTTGCAGAAGGACCTCCCTTGTTCCACAAAACCCAAACGTGAGTTTATCGCATAGATGCATATAAGATTTTGCTTTCATGATTATGGAAGCTGGAACAGATTAAGAATCCAATTTTATTTTGGCCCTCATACGGGTATCATGTCTAATACAACTTTCATTACATTTGCAGACTATTCTATGTTTATAAATTGTGGGGGGAGTAAGATGGAGTATGAGGGTAATCAGTATGAATTGGACCTGGGCACTGAGGGGCCGTCAGACTTCATGTCCTCATCTGAGAAGTGGGGTTATAGCAGTACAGGGGTTTACATGGGGAAGAACGATGCAGATTACAGTGCAACGAACACATTTCTTCTTAATGTTAATGGTCCAGAATTTTATCAAACTGCCCGCCTCGCCCCACTCTCACTTAAGTATTATGGCCTTTGCATGCTTAAGGGTAGTTACAAAGTGCAGCTCCACTTTGCTGAAATAATGTATACAGATAATGAGACTTTCACTGGCCTTGGGAAGCGCATATTTGATGTGTCAATTCAAGTGAGTAAAGTTGGATAGGCTTTATTGTTATCATTTCTTTTCTTGGTTGTTTTCTTTACAAGATTTAGTATGGCTTTGATGGAGTTATGTACATGTTAATTTGGTTGAAACTAGTCAAGTTCTTATTCGAATTATGTGCAGGGGAATTTGGTTTTGGAGGATTTCAATATTATGAAGGAAGCTGGAGGTGCTGGTAAAGGCATCGTCAGAGAATTTGATGTCCTTGTTAATGGTAGCACTCTAGAAATCCACTTATACTGGAAAGGAAAAGGAACTACTGCAATACCTGATAGAGGTGTCTATGGACCTCTTATATCTGCAATTACTGTGACACCAAGTAAGTTTTGGTCATGCTACAGATTGTTACTTTTCTTTCCGTTCATTCATTACAAGAATTACTCTTTCCTTTTCAGATTTTAAGGTTGATATTGGTGGTGGGGGGCTATCTGCTGGAGCTATAGCTGGCATTGTAGTGGCATCAATTGTGGCTATCATAATGATTTTGGCATTCCTTCGATATATGGGTTACTTGGGGGGTAAAGACCTTGAAGATAAAGGTAAGGATAATCTCTTCATACAAAAAGTATTGCACTAATTCATGCAAGTAGGAACTGCTTGCCGGCATGTTAAATTGATTCACTCATAAAAAGTTTAACACTATAATGAAATGTAGTTTTAAGGGAAGAAACTTCATGTTTTGATTGTTGAACTACGGAAAAAAGACTCTAGTGTGAGTAATAAATTAGTCCTATTGATTTGCCATGACATGTCTTTGCCATCACATTAGGCAAAACTGAAATTTGTTTTCTTGTCTTCCCTCTGTTTCTCACTGTTTGTTATATTGCTAAACTCTTCCTTTTGGCAGAACTGCGTGGGCTAGAACTACAAACTGGTTATTTCACTTTACGACAAATTAAAGCTGCCACTGGTAACTTCGATCCTGCAAATAAGATAGGTGAAGGAGGTTTTGGGCCTGTTTACAAGGTAAAAGTGTGTCAACTGTTTTTCAATTTCATAGGAACTGTAGACACATTCTGAAATAAGCTTTATTTGATCTTAGGGGGTACTGTCAGATGGTGCAGTAATTGCTGTTAAGCAGCTCTCATCTAAATCGAAGCAAGGGAACCGTGAATTTGTCAATGAGATAGGCATGATATCTGCTTTGCAACATCCAAATCTCGTGAGGCTTTTTGGTTGTTGTATCGAAGGAAACCAGTTATTGCTTATATATGAATACATGGAAAACAACAGTCTTGCCCGTGCACTTTTTGGTAAAGCCGTCGGCATTAACAGCATAATATTTCATTTAGAAGTCTTGTATTTGATGTTATGTCCATAATTGTAGGTCGTGAGGAACAAAGGCTACATTTGGACTGGAAAACAAGAAAGAAGATATGCATAGGGATAGCGAGAGGACTGGCTTATCTCCATGAAGAATCAAGGTTGAAAATTGTTCACAGGGACATAAAAGCAACCAATGTCCTGCTTGATAAGGATCTGAATGCCAAAATATCTGACTTTGGTTTAGCGAAGCTGGATGAAGAGAACACACATATCAGCACTCGAATAGCTGGAACAATGTGAGCTCGCTCTTTATCTCTTATTCTCTTATATCGTTTTGCTTCCCTAAGATGTCTTAGTATGGCTTTGTATCATTTATGTGTTCTATGTTAAAATTTCAAACAAACAACAGCGACTGTAGTGAGTTGCTGTTGCGTAATGGAAAAAGCATCCCTAGTGCATAGCAAATTACCTTGATACTTTCTTTTAGGGAGTTCTTTTAGACTATTTGTTGATGGTTATTGTTGAGATATTAATCCCACATCGGGAATATGAGACCTTGCATGTGTGTTTATAAAGGTTTGGACCACTTCATCCATTGCCAATTGGTTTTGGATGTGAACCCCAGACTATTTTATCATGGTATCAGAGCAAGTTACAGACTACTTTATCAGTTATCGATAATTGCACCATGCTCACTGATTTGGAATTATTTATTTTTTCTACAGAGGCTATATGGCACCTGAATATGCAATGAGGGGATACTTGACTGACAAAGCAGATGTGTACAGTTTTGGTATTGTTGCCTTGGAAATTGTCAGTGGAAAGAGCAACACAAATTACAGACCAAAGGAGGAGTACGTGTATCTCCTTGATGGGGTAAGCTTTAATTACATTCTGTAGTCTTCAAGGTCTTGTTTGTCCACTCTTCATGCAAGTAGTTATGCCTGTTGTCAATAAGCAGAATTTTTGTGAAAATAACTTTTAAATAATGGTTTCAAGTTGTGAAACACTCTTCAACAACCTGTTTCCTATGCATATATTTTGTAGTTCATCTTTTTACCGTTGGATCCATGTTAGTTCTCACTTGGGTATATTCATGACAAAAGTTTTATTTTTTTATTTTTATAATAGGCTTATGTCTTACAAGAGCAAGGAAATATGCTAGAACTTGTAGATCTGGATCTTGGTTCAAACTACAACAAAGAAGAGGCATTGTCAATGCTAAACTTGGCACTCTTATGCACCAATCCATCTCCCACTCTCAGACCACCCATGTCATCTGTTGTAAGCATGCTCGAAGGTAAAACTCCGATTCAAGCACCATTAAGCAAGCGCGGATCAAAGGAGGAGGATGCAAGGTTCAAAGCTTTTGAGAGACTATCACAGGACAGCCAAACACATGTCTCAACCTTCTCACAAGATAGTCACGTTAGAGGAACGTCAATGGAAGGTCCATGGATCGATTCTTCGGTTTCTCTCGCTAGTAAGGATGAGTCCAACGAACATTCTTCAACAAGCCACTATGATGTAACCTTATAGTGAAGACATGATGAAGGTTTTAAAATTCTTTCTCAAAGATTGATGAATGAATGCGTCTGCAATGGTCTTACAGTTATTAGTTGCATGTTATGAATGAACACTATGAACAGCAATTGTAGAATTGAAACACAAAAGAATTGTAATGTCCTCGTATAGGTTTTTCAATCCCGATAGAAAAGATAAGACTTCATGCTAGATAATTCAGATTCCTTGTTCGATTCGGATTACTTTCCTTACTACTTACACACGTTATATCTCTATATAAACCCCTAGGGTGGGTAATATATATGCACCGACAACAAACCCTAATTGGTCACCTAACTATTCGATTTGCTTATAAGAATGACGAGGGGCATCTACCTCACAGTTATCCAGGAGGTGATCAACAAGGTTAGACCAGAGTTCATCAATGGCCCCGGAGAAGAACAACTCATGCATCTTCAAGCAACTTGGGAGAGCAAGATGATGCTAGCCGGTGTTGTAGGTACGCCTGCTGTGGATCTCAATGTACCAGTGTTCCCCTCATCACCGTTACGAGCTCCGGTTCAACCGCAACCGCAACAGCCTCTGCCGGGAACTGGAGACAACATGTATAATACTTCTACTGGAGTACCATACTGTCCATACATGCAACCTCCTTATCATGGCATGACTTCTCAAACATATCAGACAGTTGGTGGAGTTGGAGAGTTTGTGAAACTTGAGGATTGTACTTCTGTGAAGGTAGAAGGGGATGATGATGAGCCCCCATTGAATCAAGACGACGATGATCTGGATGATGTGGAGGGAGAGGAGGATATGAACACACAGAATTTGGTGTTGGCTCAGTTTGAGAAGGGGACACACACAAAGAGCAAGTGGAAGTGCATCCTCAAGAATCGCATTATGCACATGAACAATAAGGATGTATGACGAGAAGCATAGCTCAGTGGTAAGCTGCTTCGCCTGCATCCGTTAGGTCGCGGGTTCGAGTCTCCTGGGGGTAAGTAGTAAGTGGGGAACCACTATTATCCTCTTTAAAAAAAAAAACATGAACAATAAGGATGTCCCCTTTAATAAGGCTTCTGGAGAGTTTGAGTTCCTCTTCCTCTGATTTCTCAAGGTTTTATTGTTGCCTAAGCAGACAAATCCGCTGTTACCATATATTCATTCTTCCATTTTGGGGTTTTTCATACTTTTCTTATACAGCAAGAACATGCTTGAGGGGAAGGGGTATGCCGTTTTTGTATATTTGATTGTTATTTTTGACCCTAAAGGAAGTACCATTTTTTTTTTATTTCAATGACAACCAATGGATCTCTCTCTTTATTTTCCTTTTTTTTTTTTTTTTTTTAATTTCAACATCACTTTCTCACAGGCTACATACGCCAATGACTATCCAGTGCTAGAAATCATGTGTCGTAAGTACTCTCTCTCTCTCTCCTACTAAGAATAGATTGAGACTTAATTTCAATCAACATGGGTGCCTCGGTGGGTTTTAAAATGGATACGACTCATATGAGGTTTTACATATAGACTCTTACCAATTGAACCACTTGTGGTGGTTAACTAATGGATTGTTAAGAATGGCGCTCAGATTATATAAGAATTCAGAGATTAGTTTTCACCTTAGTAGGATGGTTAATTCCTTCAGCTAAACCTATGATTTTCTTAATGTTTCATAACAGACAATTAATCACAATTGCTCCAGAAGATTAACAGTAAGTAGTATTCCAACATGAGCTCAAACATTTTACTATTTCCTTTATAGATGTGTCCAGTGTTTCTAATACAGTATTCAAATAAAAGAGGTTGATCTGCTGATTGAGGCATTGAGCTGCTTGGCGCTTACTCCTGGACATGGTCCTCCAGCCGCCTAAAGTTTGAGATTGGGACAAATGGGACAAATTAATACAAGGGGTGCAGTGTTGAAGTGTGTGTCATACTGCAGCTTATCCAGCAGAACTACACCCTCAAAAATCTTCATATTGGCAGTTAGGTGCACCATCCAATCTCAACCACCCTTCCTTCTTTTAGCATTCCAAGAAAACAGATTGGTGTGAGACTGTGACATTATCATTTCCCGCCTATATACTGTTACAGTTGAGTTGTAGTAGACCTTCACTCACAAGTCTCCCCATCCCTTTTACAACTTCATCATGGAGGATTCAAGAATTCTGGAAGCTCATGATCCTTCTGATAATGGCGGTGAAGGGTTCTCGCAGGGTTTTGAACCCCAATGTGATGCTGAATCACAAAGGGTGTTTCATATGCTGAAATGTTCTATGCTCAAATTGGCTCTAGATGGAGTTGACAAGGTGTTAAAGGATCATAGAAGACTGAATACTAACATGTCTGCACTTGAATGTGGAACTGGATTTGCTGGTGATCATGGAGAGGTAAGGAAGTCTAATTTGGAGTCAACCCATGTATTTGAGGAAAGTGCTGATGAAGAAAGAAGAGATGGAGCTATAAGTCCACCTTTAGCAGAAAACGAAAGGGTATGAAGAAAAGCTGCTAAATCTTTGCGACATCATCACTCGAGCAAAGATTTTGTTGATGTATCACGAGCGGTAAATTCTTCTTCAAGAAAATATGATCCATTCCCTGTGAATATATTGGCCTTCATTACAGTAATGCTGATAAAAACTTTAGGATTTCAAGTTAGCCTAGTGATCAAGTTTTTCACTTTCCCACTTTGGTTATCCTATTTTTCCTTCATGCACTTGCTATGTCCATTCCAAACTTTGAGGCATATTAGAGGGTACTTGATGACAATGCTGTTGAGAATGTGGAATGCTACATTCACCACTGTTACTTCAGCTGTATGTGGAGGATTAGAAACCCAAAAGTCACTAGCAGTGAATGTAGGTTTCGCCTTGTTCAAGTCGATCTATGTGTTTTCCATGCTTTTGGGGATTCTGTTATCTGGATTTGTTCTAAGTGGGTTTATGATGAAACACCTGGTTGAGAAGCCTATTAAGACCATAGAGAGCCTCAGCTTCGATTACACCAAGCCAAGTTCAGTAGCTCTTGTGCCACTCAGGTCTTCTAGTGTTGGTGTTATACCTTATGGTCACAAAGTGCAGATGACTGTTTCATTGACTATGCCTGACTCAGAATACAATAACAGACTTGGTGTTTTTCAGGTAAGTTCTTCTCCCATCAACCTTGACCTAGCTTGTGCTAAAAGCTACAATTCTTATGTATGTAACTCTGTCGTCGTTCTACTGCATCTAGAGATTTGATATCTAATAAAATGCCATACCTTCTAAAATGTTGCATTGTCTGATTGTCTAGATTGTGCTAGATTAATCTCTTTCCATATTCTAAAATGTTGCATTGTCTGATTGTCAATCTGGATTCTGGACTATCCAGCAGATTCACAGTTCGGCAATATGACATGCTAGACATGAACAAGAGACTATTACCCCAAACTTGAAACATTGTGTTTGACTCCCATTTGTGATCTGTGCTTCAAGGTAAGGGTGGAGTTCTTGTCAGCTAATGGTGATGTCACTGCTAGTTCGAGCCATCCATGCATGCTGCAATTCAAAAGCCTACCAATTCACTACATGCAAACCTTTCTGAGAAGTGCTCCTCTTATTGCTGGTATACAATCAGAAACACAAGTTCTGAACATCAAAATCGATGAGCACACTGAAGGACTTCAGTCAACTGCCTCCTTGAAGGTGATACTGGAACAAAGAGCAGAATTCTACCATGACGGAGGCATACCTCAAATTTATGCTGGATCATTACACCTCCAATCTGAGCCTCCCCAATTGAAAAGACTTGTGTGGTACTGGAGGAGAATTTGTTCGTCTGGACAAGTATTGTGTCATTTTTGGCAGAGTTGGTGTTCATCCTGGCCTTTTTTAGACCTGTGCTTGTCCCAAGAGGGAGACAAGAAATGAGTAGAAACACTAGACGCTCAAATATCATGTTCAGACATAAAAGCAGATAACGGCGCAGGAGATGGATGTTGCACATTGATCCGACATCAGAGATTCAGAGCTAGTCCTATGTTGTTGCATTTCACAACTATTTTCAAATGATTGCCTGAAAATGCAGAAAAAATAAAGAATTGCTTATCACATCCACGGGAGTCCTTCAAATGAGGACCCTTAAGTTGAGGACTAGTTGAAGACTTTTCGGTTTATGGTTTAAAAGACCTATTTTTCGATCACATCTTAGCATCTCATCCGTTCAGTTTTTAGGTCTATATATGTAGATCAACCTTACAAATTTTCAGCCAAATCGGTGATTGTTAATGTAACAAACTATATCAAATTAATGGACGAACTAAATCTGTCAAACATGAACTATTCAAGTTCATAATTAGTAAATCATACTTATGAATGTTTTAACGATTTTTAATATGGTTGAAAATTTACAGAAATGATCTACTCATAAATATTTATAAACTGAACGGTCAAGATTTAGATATAAAATCGAAAAGTGGAATAAGCCAAAAAGTTCTCAACTAGACCTCAACTTAAAAGTCCTCGTTAGAAAGGCTTCCAACACATCCCGCTTCATGATATTTCCATAACGTTATGGAGAGATCATACCGCCAATCTTTCAGCTCATGTTTAGAAATTGTTCTTGGGTGGATCAGCCACATCTATGATTTCCTTTTTCTCCAAGACTAAATACAAGGTGACGTAACGGAGAGAACTCATTGTAAGCCTGTTCATACCTGATAGTTATCTAAATCATGATTAATCACTTCTCTAATTACTGCAGATTGGTTAGCTCACAACCTAATGAACTTCCAACATTAACGAGTATTTCATCCTTCTGATATGCAGAGACGACAGTAACAACAGAACACCGTCTTTCACAGGCCAATTTTTTTTTATTTTCACAAAATTTACAAACATACATAGAAGATTTGAACCAAAAAGAAAAGGAAAAAAAGAACAGATAAACAATTCTATGCAGGTTACGAAAAGGAATTTAGCTCCCAAATCCCAATACATCCCAATACGGGAAAACAGGGAACATTGGTATGATTAGCAGAAGATGATTGACATATTCACATGTGGGATTGTCTTACAGAGCTTGAGATTATATACACTTGCATTTGCAAACCATGGAGGTTTAAACAAACAATCAAAACTCAATACCACTGTTTATCTGAACAGAGAAGTAAGGTCGACCAACATTGGTAAGTGGAGTATCCGCTCTTAAGACTATACCAGGGCCTCCGACGTTTCCATTCCACTTGGATCTGCCAACCTGAATCAGCAAGACCAAACAAACAAAAACAGTCATAAGAAAACGAGATGAAATATAAAGAAAGAACACTCATCCACAAACATCATGTCAACCACAACTGAGTGGTCAATTTCCTAAGAAATTTATACATGACTAAAGGCTGATGGGTGGTATCATATTAAGTATATGTATCTGGCTTATCATAACTAATGAATGTAAAAATGGAAGATTTCCAGTCCATAGTCTAAATTCATGTTTCACAGCTCCATGTGACATAAGGAATAAAATATGCAGGTAAATGGAAGAGCTTCGGTGCAATGTCACAGCAAAAATATGCCAAAATCATGATTCATGGCTATGGAACACAAATAAAGAAGTTCACATGGTAGTTCCTACAACACTAATGCTACTTTTTGCTGGTATATAAAATTCTCATAAATTCCACACCCCTCTTTTTATTCTGTTATCTTCTTCTATTAATTTTATTCACGGAATACCTC
The DNA here is from genome assembly GCF_000184155.1 of Fragaria vesca subsp. vesca. Taxonomy (NCBI): domain Eukaryota; kingdom Viridiplantae; phylum Streptophyta; class Magnoliopsida; order Rosales; family Rosaceae; genus Fragaria; species Fragaria vesca. The sequence continues at coordinate 10,841,665 of NC_020493.1, read as the reverse complement.
ATTCTTTGAGAGTCAGTATCTTTCCAATTCAATGTGTAGACTCAACCTACTAATCTCTCTATGTTCCCACTCACGTCCCACTAATTATGCACCTACTTTTCCATGTTTTTAGTTGTTATTCAACCTCTTAACATGTACATCTGTAGCAGCTGCATTTCCTATTAGATTATTTCCATATTACCATGGTTAAGCAAAAACAATTACAACCAAGATCAAGTCAACACCAATCGGGAGGGAATTCCAACCCCATTCAATTGGTATAACTGTTCCAAGCCCAAGCCAAGATTTACACTAAGAAAATCACTCTCTTCTGATACCCCAGTAGCCTCATAGTACAGCATGTTAGGGCATGGAGATTGGGAAGATGTAGTGGTGACGAAGACATGGTCGTGGTTGTGATTGTGTTTGCACTCCATTGGTTCCAAATGTTTGACGAGTCATACAAAGAAACCCTACTTGCTATTGAGTTGGCAAAGCAGGCATTTGGGAAGTTCCCCAGTTTGAACTCTGAACAAAGATGATACTACAGTAGCCTAGGAATGCTGGGTTCACAACAAGGTGATTTAATGGTAGACCAGAGAGATTGATTTTTTCAGTCTCTACACTCTCTAGAGTCTAGACAAAGAATAGTAATGGAGCACAGCATGTGGTGACAACTCACAAAGAGGGATTTTTCAAGAACTCAAAGCTATAGAACAAAATGATAACTGATAAATTGTTTTTGTAAGTACAGATTTGACTCCCCTAACATAAGTAACTTTTTGAGTGTTTATTACAAAGAAATAAAAAAGATAAGATTTATCTGGAGATGTTTTATCTGAAGTGAAGGACAAAGGTGCCAGCAATAACTTACAGCTACTGAAGCAAAAGCAGAAGGATGTGCTGTAAATGAGCATCCACATATCAGACTCAGCTGCTCCTTCACCGAGTGAATGAGTTCTGCCCGCAAACCAGGATTGCTTCCACCCAACGTAGGAAACAAACTGAAAGTTGTGAATTTTAAACATGAAACATGTTAACACCAAGTACAAATAATATGAAGAGCAAACAAAGATGCAAGACAGATGGGCTTATTACTTGCTCATGTTGAAAGGAATGGGAATAATCAATAATGTGTATTACCAGTTGAAGCCAAAACAAACATAAGGAGTCTATTGTAAGCAAAAACATAAAAATGATGCAAGAATATATTCACCACAAGCCGAGTTACAATTTGACAAAAAGAAAACGAGCATAAGAAGAATGCAAGAAAGTATTCACAACCAGCTCACTTAAAATTGATGGAAAAGAAGAAAAAAACACGAATAATAAAAAAAAATTATATATATACAAGTGCAAAAGAGCTTGCATATCAGTGGGAAATAGATAGGAGCATCAACACCATAAATTCCTTTAGTAAACCCTCAACATGTAGCGTGAATACAACACAGGAAGGAGTGGTTATTATGAAAGACAATCAAGTACAAGTAAGCTACTAGAGAGAGCATGAACCTAACCTGCACTGAAGTGTAGGCCGCACCATGAGACCAGATGTTTGCCAAGCCAAGGCTTGAGAAAGACCAAGTGTAAAAGACTTGTCTGGCCATTGTACCATTGGTGTGATACGTGTTCCCCATTTATTCTGAGAAAAAAAAAATATATATATATATATATATATTTAAATAATTTAATTAGAATAAACCACGAAGACCATCTGATAAGAATATTGTGCACTGATGGTTTAAGATACTATGAGAAACTGAATAAAGCCTTGCGAGATGTACTGTGCATTAGGTTTTGATTATTCAATGAGAACAATAACAGAACTATAATTACTTGTCAACATCTTTCGGCTAGTTTGCAGTCTAACCTTGCGAGAGTAACTGAATCTCATTTCTCCAGGATATTGACCTTGAGCTTGTAGAAGACCTCCACAAAGAGGTAAGAAAGCACTTGTAGTAAGCCCTTCACCAGATACATATGTAAATTGCCCATTTGGAAACTGTAAATCAACAAATGACTGGGCACAGAGAGAGAGAGCATATGAGAATATTATTTTTTTAACCTCAAGAACCTAATTATAGAAATGGCATTTACAACAAAACAAGCATATGATGAGATAGACACAACATACATACTCCTGAGTAATACACTTACACAGGCTAAGGGGTTCAGACAGAGCATTGACATTAAGAGCCACCTTCTGTGTTTTGACCACACTGCCGGACAGAGAGAATGCAGCCCATTCTGAAAATTAAAATAAAGGAGCAAATGAGGACATACCAAGGGAACAGGAAAATATGGAGAACGCTGATACGTATGATATACAACTTAAGGATCACATGAACAATGACATCATACCTGATTAAATGAATAGAAAAGAACAGTAGCTAAAAACCAAGACTCCACAACTTTAATTTCTTAATTTACTATTTGCTATGACCCGAATGACTTCACTATTTGGGAAACGTGGTGTTGGCAGGGACAGATATGAAGTTTTGTATGAATATATGGTCTTTTTTTTTTGGGAAACATGGGTTGAAGAGGTTGGACCTGAACATCTTTTTAGTTCCTTGGTTGGAGTGCAACCATCAGGCTTTCGAGAAAATAAAACTCATCTTATGGAGTTGAAGAGTGATTAATACAGAGTCAATGTCACTTTTTCTTCTAAGGTAGTAGTACCTTAGAGCATAAAAGCTGGCTTTGTCAAGGATCTGAGCATTCTCTTGTGGAGTTGACTGATACATGTGAAGTCGATTCAACCACTCCCTATTTGTTTCACTCTCTTGTAGATTCTTATTAACTTATTTTCAATGTTTGGATTTGGTATACTTTACATGGTGTCCTCGGGTACCTTCTAATGATATAATTAACTATTAAAAAAACATGAATGCTCAATATTGATCCTTTATCGCAACTGACACCTTGACCATATCTTTGAACAAGTAAACCTCATACAAGGTTGAAATTCTGTACAAAATAATTAAGTTTGGTGATCATGTGATGTTGGGGAAAAAGAAGACAACTAAGGAGAAACAACCACAAAAACAAAAATATCTACTGCCAAGTTTGTAATATCACTAGACAGATAGTATTCATGTCCAACAAAAGACCTATAGTCAACAAAAATTGGTCATACCTTCCTGTCATAGCCATACCAAAGCAAGTGTTGCTTTGACAAATGCACCGGCAAAAGAAGAGTTGCATCACGAACAAAAAGTACCGGTCCAAGCTGAACAAGAAAGAGCGATGAATTGCCATTTCTAGACGTTGAACTGCCTTGAGAAGCCTCTACTCTCCACAAATCTCCCCTTGCAACCAAAGAGCTTTCTAGCTCATGTGTTCTACTATCGTAAGTTGTTGAAGTATTTAAGATGCCCTGCACCCAAATGAACCATCAATTAAAACAAAGCATCTAAAAACTCTCAGTATCCACTGAACCTTGCCTCCACGACAATTTTGACAAGAATGAGAAACTCATATCAAGTCCTAATAATTATCAACTTACATAACTTATACGCGCTCTCTCAAACCTCTTCACCTCTAGTTATAGCAACAACAAGAACTCCCCTATTAGAAATCCTATGAACCTAAATCTTATTCCAAACCAAATACAAGATAACCATGAGCAAAATTCAGTTGCGCAAGCTCCATGTGATTAATCAATGACATTCTCCACATGAAATTCCTCTACTACTGATTGTAAAACCGATATGAATTGCAATTTTCACCTAATTAAACACGAACATAAACCGCAAGAGCAAGTTCATTGAAAAAGATATACCTGTGGTCTACCCAAAAGCCCAGCAGACCTTAAATTCAAGCCAGCAAGCTCCTCATCCACAAAGCCATCAGCCCCACTATCACTCTCCACACCCCTATTATCCCTCACCGAAACCCCCAGCTCCTCCTTCCCACTCACCCTCATATTCTTCACCTTCTCCTTATCAACCCTCACCGCCACAACGCCGCTCTCCTCATGCCGAAACGGCACCGGCAAGCTCCTAAAGAACTGCTGCACCATCCCATCCAACCCCGCCCCGAACTCCGCCCCGGCCTGCCCAATCCTATTCCCTATATCCAAAATCGCCGAAACCCCATTGATCCCGTTCCCGCTGCTCCGCGCCGCCGCCACGCCGACGAAGTCCCGCCGCTTCCCGAAGCTCTGGGTCGGGAACTCGAGGTCGAACAGCTTCGGGTTCTGCGAACTCGGCCAGGGAAACGACGGCGTATTGATGTGGGTCTGAATCAGGCCGGTGAAGCCCTGCGCGAGCCGATCGGCCAAGTCCTGGCCGTGGCGCTGCACCTCCTCCCAGGCCTCGAAGGACCTCTCCACCGACATTAGGTCAAAGATGGAAGCTTTCTCTCTCTCCGTTGTGAACCAGTTAGGGCTACTTGTTCAGGGCTCTGAGCTAATTCTGGGGTTGAAGTTGTGAGGGTTGGAGATGAAGGGTTGTTACAGTCAAAAGGAAAGGTGGAGTCTTTATGAGCTGAGGAGAGGAGAAATGGGCGAGGGACGACGTCGTTTTGGGGATTTAGGTTTTTTTTAATTGTGGGATTAAAATGAGCGGGGTGCGTAGTGCGCACATAGTTTCCGTTAACGCCACGGTAGGGGGGAAAGGATGTGTCATATGATGTGGGGATGTGTGGCATAGATAGGATAGAAGGATTTGTATTGGGCGGCGAGGGAATGTTGGTCTCACCGTACTGTGGGTGTTTACGCCGTCACAGACCTAAGTGCCAATCAATTTCAAGAAATATACCCTTTTTTTCTTTTCTTTTTGTTTGGCATAATTGATACCTAGAAGGAATTTATTCTCAAATTGACACCTGAAATTCTGAAAATTAGTGAAAGTTACAAATTGTAAACCGAATTGGTCATCCTACTAGCTACTAATTCGGATTTAAGTGGGAGGCAGAAATTATAAAAATTGAAGCAAAGAGCTCGGGAGGAACGATTCACAATGGATCATAAGAGTAATTTAATTAGAGTTCTTGACTTTTGTGAAATAGTTTTGTTGTAATCTAAGACTATGTCATACAGTCCTAGCCCCTACACAATGAATTTCTCATATCTCGATCTTATCAAAAAAAAAAATTTTCTCATATCTCTAATCTCTTTTTGACACTAGCATGTCAAAAAGAGAAAACGTGCAACTAGCTAGGTTCGATTTTGGCACTTGCTTTCACTTAGAGCATCTCTAACAGCTTCTTCATTTTCTTGAAATTCTCAATTTTTGGGAATATAGAGCTATTTTTAGGTCCAACAGCTTCCCCATCTTATTCCCCAAAATGGGGATGAAGAAGAAAAAGAAGCCTTCATTCCCCAAATTTGCAGCAAAGCCTTCATTCTCTAAAATTAAATTATTCACGTGCTCCAACGAATTTAAGACAACAATAAAATATTTTATTGGGTAGTTTATTGTTACAATGAAATATATAATGTTTTTTTGTTATAATTAATGATGATATATTATATTTTATTGTTGTATTAAATACTGAAATCTCCAAAATGGAGAAGCTGCTGGATTTTGATCATAATTTTTTGGAGATTTTAGCTTTTGTTTCCCCATTTTAAAGAAATTTTGGGGAAGCTGTTGGAGATGCTCTTATACACACATATATGAATGCGCTTAATGTATATCTGTCATTATTGTCATATATACAAATTATGCCAATGATCGATTATTGATTGTCTGCTTGATAGGATTTACATAAATAGCTGGTCTTGCTGTTCATAGCTAGCTGATCTTTCTTTGAAACTCCCTCTAAGAGATCGATGTAAGACTATCAGTTCCCATAAATAAAATGAGTGGCTAATTCATATATGTTTATTACTGATCGATCAAGTCATCTGTTCACGTACTGCTCGAACAATTCTCTCTATCAGCAAATGCATGGTTGTTGGCCAAATATTGAACCAGCAGTGATGATGTAAATAGAATGAAATATCATTGTACCGCTTATAGCTTGAACATGGTTATACAATGAAAGCTTGATCAGTCCCTAAATGAAACTTATTCATTCAACAAAAGAGAAAAAACGAAAAATTATTGCAATCGAAGAACATTACTCATATTTATTGAGGACAAACTTTATTTTATGTAATGTTACAGTCGATCTTTAACTTCTACTTCTTGCATAATGGGTAATCCCCCATAAATTTTGGGGGAGTGGGCCGAAAATCCCAACATAACGCGCCGTTGCCGGAAAAATCAGCAGAGTGGAGCATGGGAAGGTTTGCAATTGAAGAGGGGATTTTCCCACTTAACCGGTTCTGTCTTAAGTTGATTTGGTACAGCTTCTTTAGGTTACCAATCTCAGCTGGTATTGTTCCTGAGATCATATTTCCATAAAGCAGTAGATACTCGAGATCTGAAAGTAGACCGAGTTCAGGTACAAGCTTTCCAGAGAGTTTATTGTAAATCAAGTTCACTGTCTGGACCTTATATTGATTGTTGCATCGGACGCCTACCCAACCGCATGGGTTTTGAAGCCCTGGAACGGTGGGATCCCAGGTTTGAAGCACCTTGTTTGGATCTTGTAAGCTATTCTTAAACACTGACAAAGCTTTTACCTCTGAGACGAGGGGGTGTGCTGTAGGAAGGAGATATGCACACAGGGTCAAAATCAACAACATACTACAAGTTATCCCCATTGTCATATTCTCAGAATGTTCTTAGCTGAGAATGCTCAAGGTTAATGGATTTTGTGTTTTCATTGAGACCCCAAGTTAATTTATAGGAGAAGAAATTACTTGCTAATGGAAAGAGTCCCAAAGACATCTTTTCGAATAAGGAAGTTTATTGATAGCATTGTAAAAAGGTATATAATCTTGTATTTGGTTGTCGTATTTATCTCTGCATACCCTGAACCCTAAACACAAAAGAAATTAAAATGCATATCTTAGCCAAGAGATATATACTTCTGGATTTGGCTGTCAGGCTGTGGTACATATCTGCATACCTGCATACCAATCTACAACAATTCAATTACAACCTTCTCTAGTCTAGTCACTGCATTGCATGCAGGTATGTAGGGCAGAATTTTCCTAACTTGTTACCTTTTTTACTATGCTCATAATATACTTTTTTTCGATGAAATGCTAATAATAGACTTCCTTATTCGAAAAGATGTGTTTTCTTTTTCAGGTAATTTCTTCTCCTATAAATTAATGGTCTCAAATTCTCAACCATACAAGTATATATATTCACTTTGGTTTGAATTAAACAGCATTTATTTTCGCACCCAAACAAAAAAAAATTATTAAAATGCATATCTCAGATTATAGGAAAATGCCCTACATGTTCATTATAACAAAATGCATGGCTGGCAACATACTAAATCAGCAGTGATGATGTAAATTTGATGAAAGATCAATGTACTGCCCGCAGCTTAAGCCAACGCTAGCTTCATCTGGGTTATACACTGAAAGATTGATCTTTCTATTTTTCTGCTTACACTTAATGTGATCTCAAGTCTGAGACTCTGAGTACATTCAATCTTATGTGCCGGAAATGTTGAACTTAACCAGTATGAGGTTTTGTTTATATATATAGCCATTATATACCAATCCTTAACTTTCCTTGTATCACTAAATCTAAAGCATCCAACCTGTGAGGCATTTTATTTTTATCGGAATAATAACTTCATCAAAAACTTCTTCATTCATCAAAAGAGAAAAACGAGACTATTATAATCGAAGAACATTACTCAATGGGTAATCCAACTTTATCTAATG
>NC_020493.1:10832810-10833792 GCF_000184155.1 Fragaria vesca subsp. vesca | reverse complement strand
GTAGGAAGGAGACATGCACATAGGGTCAGGATCAACAACATACTACTAGTTCTCCCCATTGCCATATTCTCAGAATGTTCTTAGCTACTCTAAATATTGAGAATGTTCAAGGTTAATGGATTTTGTGTTTTGTGTTTTCAGGAGACCATCAATTTATAGGAGATGAAATTACTTGCTAAAGGAAAGATATCACAAATTTTTGAATAAGGAAATATGTTAATAGCTTTGTAAAGAGGGTATAAAATCTTACAACTTTACAACCATTTCAATTCTCTAGTCTAGTGGTTCTCATTTCATGACACAAAATTGATTTTGATATGGAAAATGCTAAAGACACCAAAATGTTTTACAAAAATTCTATACCAAATGATGTGGCACATGACACATCATCAACTTAAACCTAATTAGTTTTCAAGCATGCATTCTTATTAAATTGTTTACTTTTGAATAGGAAATCAAAAATAAAAAATACACTAAATTTAATTTTCCTTCATCGTCAATACCTTATGATCTTGTACTTAACGTGTTGTGTTGTCCTTTACAATTTTCTGGGACAAAGTCATCGATGATAGAAAGGTACCAAGGTCTTGTTAAGAATCATGCGTATTCAATCAAATTCTAAGTATGCTTATCACTACAAAAAGGATACCCAGATATTGCCAAAAGGAAAATTATGTCTATCACTACCATCTTTTCCCAAAACAATACTATGGATTTTCTAATGATTACATTAGATATGCCTCGATCCATGTTGAATGATGCAGGCCACTTCTTCAATGAAGGCTGTGTTTGATTTTTACAGTTTGGAAGAATCTCAGTAACATGATGATTAATCTAGATTGGTGAGAAAATTAGTTGGTCTGCAATACGTTTGGTGATTAGACGTCTACGTTAAGTTAATTATAGGTTAATTCTCATCAAGTCGTTCATTTAGATAAGGAAACTACTTATTATTATTATTATTATTATTACTACTACTACA
>NC_020493.1:10802033-10832790 GCF_000184155.1 Fragaria vesca subsp. vesca | reverse complement strand
GAAAATTTTCAATTGAAAGTGATGACGTGGTAGATGCCACCTAGGACGCCATATAATTTGGTATCATATTTTGGTATAACTTTTTTGTGCATGTAGCAGGACTCTTTTGATATATCTGATTCACACACATTAACACAAAATCATTTCCATATCTTTTTTAGGAAATGATTTGTTACCTTTTTTTACTATGCTCATAATATATTTCCTTTTTCAGGTAATTTCTTCTCCTATAGATTAAGGGTCTCAAACTCTCAACCATACACGTATATATTATAAGGCCTAAGATTTATGACATTAATCATATGTGACATGTCATGGAGAAATTTTTAAATGCTACGGGAGGACCACGTGGCAGTCTGACGTGGTCTTACGTTCCAATCAAATTTAGACATGTAGATTTTTTACAACTAAAATATAAACAAATATTTTCTATTTTTTGTGAAATGACATTCATGGGTATTTAGCAAGTTCAAACTAGGGTCTAGGGTCTAGGGTATAGGGTTTAAAGTTTAGGGTTAGGGTTTAGGGTTTAGGGTTTGGGGTTTGGGGTTTGGGGTTTGGGGTTTAGGGCTTAGGGTTTAGTATTAAAAAAACAACAGAAAACCTAAAATGGTCTTTGACAAAATAGCTGAAATAATTTTTCGTGAAGAAAATCTACATGTCTAAATTTGATTGGAAAGTAAGACCACGTCAGACTGCCACGTGATCCTCCCGTAGCACTGAAAAATTTCTCCATGTCATGTCACATAGACATATCATCAATTTAATAAATTATGTCATTTCATTCTTAGGTAAAAATACAATTTTAACCCTAACAATTAATGGATGCTATATACTAATATGAAATATTTTCTTACCCTTTTAATATGGATGTCTATGTACCAAATTTAATTAATTTATTATTAATGACCAAGTTAATAATCATACCAAATTAGGCTTTTATACCATAAATTACTTTCGTAAATTTATTAAAATTTCCTTCTATCTTTGTGAATCGAAATTTAGTTCTAGACTTTTAACTTATCAATTTTAATATTTTATTTTTGCAGGTTAAAATTATGATTAAAATTACTAAGGCCAATAATCATTTTCCATATTATAATCAATTTGTGTGCCATGAAATGAGAACCACTACACCGGAGAAGGTTGGAACTAAATGGTTGTAGATTTTTTTTTGGTCGAAATATGCATACCTACTTACGTACATGTATAAATCTCTTGGCTAAGATAATGCATTTTAATATGATTTTGTCTGTTGGACCCCTTTTGGCTCCTGGAAGAAGAATTCAGGTATGTCATGTTTGATTGTATTCTGCTGCTGATTCTAATGCGACTGCGGCATGATATCTGATCCCAGATAGAGTTCCGTTCTTTCTCCGGTTTAATACTGCGTATGTGAAATTTTGAAGAAGAAAAAATAACAAAATCTACTCCTTGCTCTATTAGGAGAGATGGTGAACAGTTCGAATCTGAAAATGGTGGAGTTGAGAATGGTCAGTGGTGAAACTTTGGCAGGAGAATCCAAGGGCTTTTCTTCCGTCAAAAGATCATTAGAAAGAAGATTCAAAGAGACTTACCTCTTGATTTGGTTTAGTCCACACCAGCTGCTGTCTTTGTCTATATAAAGTGATTTCTTTCTACAATACCAGAGTCTACTAGTAATAAACGGAATGCGCAGCCAAAAGAGAGAGAAGGAACGAGATAACTAAAATGCCAATTGCTACCAAACAGATACTAATGTCAACGAACATACAAAGGCCAAAGGCCAAAGGCAAAAGCCAAAAAGGAGACGCTCTCTTCTGGAAGATATTTGACCACTGAATTACACCCCAATTTCTTTCAATGGCAGAAGCCAATTCATACATGTTACCAGTCCTTCTCCAATGATATTGGGTTACAAGACACTTGCTATGGGTTGTAATACACCCCCAGACCTAGAAGTAACTAACTAATATATGACTTGGCAGAAAATACAGTCTAAAAAAAATTAAAAAATTAAAAAAATTGAAACTGAGCAACCACTAGTGCTCACCTTGATTAGCACAAACAAGAACTCAATGTTCATAGTTTCATACAATAACTAGTGATCTCTCACTTTGAGCTCCTCTTTACATGCACCATAACATTACATGGTTCAAGTTCACTTTGTCCAACTGTTTACCTGTAAATGAAATGGTAGAAATGAGTAAATTAGCAATTCAAACATTTGATCTACCAAATTGAACTTTAAGACCAAGTTAACTTGCCTGGTTTTTGAGCACCCAAGAGTGAGCTCTAGATCATCAGATCCGGATTCTTCATGAATCCTTTCTCCTTCCCATGCCTTAACCAGCCCTGCTGTGTTGCATGATCCGAATGCAAACTCGTCAGAGATCACCTCAGACATTGGAATGTCTGCAGTGTGATCAGAGCCTGCTGCAATGGCAGGAGAGCATGTCCCACTCTGTCCAGGAGTCCACATTCGAGAGCCTCCACCAGCTAAAGCCTCTTCCTTGAACCCAAATGGGTTTGAAGAGACAAGGCTAAATGTCGGAGAAGTTGGTCCATGGGGAATTTGAATCCCAGAAAACCATTCTGGACTAGGAATAATCTGCCTGCCAGGGCTTGGTGGAGTAGAAGATGGCAGGAAGGAGTGCTGCTGCCCACCCCATCCCGGTTGAGCAGACTGTTCCCAGTCCGTGTTCATCCGGGGTGTTCTGCAAGTTGGAGAGCTCAATGGAGGCGTGACAGGGGCACTAATAGAGCCACCATGGATGTACATATTTGGTAGCTTGGAAGAGGAGGCAGAAGAGGATCCGGAGGAGAGATGTTTTAGCCATGGGATAAGGGAACTGCCATCAACATTCTGATGAGCAGCATAGGAAGATGATGCTGGGCTAGGGAAGGAGGATGAGCCAGGGCTTGGATTGTAGGAAGCATAGTTACTTGGGTGGTAAGATGAGCACGGGCTAGCAGCTGCTGATCCGTCCACAATGTCCATACGTTCAACAGGCTTGCATCCCTGCAAGTATTTGAGATGATTAGTGGCACATAACAAACGAATAGCATATTTAATAAGTCTTAAGTAAGTATAACCACATATTTGGACAGATAATTTGCAGAAAGGCGAGATGAAGTTCCATTAAGAGCAGATTAGGGTAATAAGAAAGCAATGTGGAAGCTTCCTTGTCCATTACAGCCTTGCTTGCTAATAAGTAATAACACATAGCCTATATTGGTTTCACCTAATGTAATGAGAAATGATGATGCTCTTGTTACTTCAAGTCGTTATATGATGCTTCTAATCCCATTCTCATTATCAACACTCTCTTAAACCTTTCACTGGTTGGAATTAGTATCTGCAGTTTGATCCGAAACCTAAATTGCCAAGTCATAATATGAAGCGCGCCTATAATCTATTCAGTTATATATCCTATCAAGTATTCAAAACCAATTACTCAACCTTAATGGTATGATAACTTCACTTACCATACTCCTAGAACAGCATCAGTGCAATTTTTGGAAATGAAGTGTCAGTGACAAAAATTGTTCCATGTCCTACGAAGTAACGAAGGAAAACCGATACATCACCAATATGACAATATCTACTAACAAATTTGCCAACCCGACTACAGATTGTGCTGTGATAAATGAACTACACTTGTAACTCTACAAATAACCTTCTAGCTTCCCTGGTTTTATCTAAAAGCCAAGTTAAAAACAGCATAAACGAGGTACTGGTTTGATAAGAAGGTAATGGCACCATTCTAAGAATTTCAAGGGAATGCAAGTAATGTAAAAAATTGAGGACATGAATTTCTCTCCCTAAAATGGACTTGTCACTGACTGATTACAATATTACATTCCCAGTTAGTAGCAACCCTCAACAATAGGGAATCCAATGCAAAACATGGTCCTATTTTTTGCAGATGCAGCAGTCAACTTTACCTTAATAATCTGATCAACCTGACTACTGACCACGTACACTTTTATAATTTTCTTCCAAGGGGACCATATCATGATCCGGTAACAGAGCTAGAAACCACCCCAGTATATAACAGAAAATCTCAAACACTGAAAATGGCTGAAATATCCTTCAAGAACCTAAGAAATTCCAGTTTAAAGCATCTGCATTTTGAGCCGCAAATGTTGAAAACAGACTAAAAAAAAGGGCATCTTCCACCCCTCCTCGAGATCCACGCAGTTTCAGGTGGTTCAGAATAATGATTATCACAGGGAGCAGCCAAACAAGCCTACAGAAAAGCTTGTGCTTCACGCGCAAAAGTGATAATACACAAACAAAAGGGCAAGTGAAAAAAAGAAGACGAGCTAGTACCAGTAGCAGCAAAGCCAGCAACATAAAACAGAGCTGACTAGATCTAAACCGGACTACGTAACGGAGTCAGCCTGAAAAAAAAAGAAAAAAAAAGCAAAGGAATCTAACCCCACCGCGCCGCCGCTAAAATGCGCCTCCCCTAACCCCGGTGCACGTTAGCAAAAAGACCGCTCCCGACAGCAGCCCGTAGCTCACGGCCCTCTGCCGGTGGTGCACGTTAGCTTTCCCCTTCTAACCAATTCCACTAACATGCGCCATGTCCGTTACGCGCACGTTAGCTCTAGCCCCCCGAATTATCATAGAAACAAACATATGTATTAAAATCTACACAAAATTAATCATCGTTTGCGATATGTCTCACCCTCATATACAATGAGTTAATTCAACTCGAATTTAGAGCTATCCGAAAACTTTACTATATAAATTACTCTACATTTACGTTCTGTTAGCGCAATGAGCTAATTTATTGACTTTCGACTCTAAAGTTTTAGAATTTTAGGTCTCCAGAGCACTCAGCAAGCTCCGGAGCTATGAGCATGAGGTTAATCTTCATAAACGGTAAAAAAAAAAAAAAAGAGAACGAAGTTAAAAATTTAGATTACCTTGCGGTAAGTGGTGCCGTCGAGCTCGACGGTCCAACCGGCCTCGTTGCAGAGAGCTTTGAGGACCTCGTTGTTGTCGCAGTGCTTGGGGAGCTTATAGTTGCCGTACATTCTGAGTCCGGCGAAGATCTTCGCCGCTATGGCCCTTCGTCTTCTCTCCCTCCTCTTGTTGTTCTCTCTCTCCTTCCAGCTCGGCAGCCGCGTGCCTGACGTCATCTCTCCCGCTGGGGGTTACCAAAACCGTACGACTGCGCTTTTACAGAAGAATCTGATCGGGGAGTATTGAAGGATTGGTGAATCCGATCGGATCTGTGAGGGAAAGCGGGTCGGATTGAGGTGTTGAAATCGGAAAGGAGAAGCTGTGATTTTTTACTTTTGATGAAACCCCGGGAAAAAGAACGAGGAGTGAAAGTGGTGGTTTGTATGAAATGAGAGAGATTTTGGAGAGGGAGGCTAAATACGACGAGGGGTTTGTATTTGCTCCTGTTTTGTTAGTATTTTACGAGCCTGCCATTATTACCTCAGGAAATGCAAATACTCTGGCCAGGGATGGAGCCAGGATTCCAAAACATTCTGGGCTAAACTTTTCTATGATAAAAATTTCAAATGAATGATTTTAAATAAATTAATAATGATTGCATATTCCAAATTCAGATATATCTATTATTACATATATCTATAAACAAAGAAGCTAATATTAAGTTGTACGCTACGAGTTTTTGTAACAAATTAATCAAAAACTGTTTGTTTTCGAAAACTCAAAGAAAACAATGAAGTTAAAAAGACAAAGTACATAAACAAGATTTTGTTTTGAAAAAGCTGGAGAATTTTTCTTTTTAGCAATGGAACTAATACAATAAAAAGAAACGAGATAAGAAGTAAAAGAGCCACGACAACAAAATGAAAAATAAAATCAAATGGAACAACATAACAGAGTTGGAGTTAATGACTAAAAGAGTTGGAATTAATAAAAATGAGGACTAATGGTGTCACATCCCGACCCTTATATTTTTACCTTATTCACTAGCTTAATTATAATAAGAATTTTACCGTCTCCGTCATTGAGTTAATAGTTTAATTGGTCCCTAGAGGTATTTTTAAGAGATAATTAGTTTCGGGGAATTGTTCGTGGAAAATAATATGACGACGGTAAAAATGGTAAATTTTAGCTAGTAAAAGGTAATTTTTAATTCGGGTATTATTTTTTCGGGGTGTTTTATTTTTGGGTTTGGGTTGTTTAAAAGGATGGACTGGTTTGGGGTGTGAGGCCCAAACCCAGTTTTTTTTCCTTCTTTCTTTTTCTTCCTCTCTTCTTCCCGGTTTCCTCCCGAGCCTCTCCCCCGTCGGAAACTTCTCGCCGCCCGACCGCCGCCGTCCGGCCACACCAGACCGCCGCACCGGTCCCGTTCGGTCGGCCATCAACCCAGCAACCTCCTTGGACCGGTGATAGCTTCCCTAGCGTCGCCGTGAGGGAGATATCGGGCCCGAGAGATCCGACTGTGTTAGGGTTCACGTCGCCGGAACTCCCTCCTCCGGCCACCAATCCGGGCAAGCTTGGTACGGTTTTGTAGCCCTTCAACCCAGCAGCCTTGCCCTAAAAGGACTCACTCCCTCTTGAGCTAGGTAAGGAGAAATTTGAGGTGGAAGTTTTATGGTGTTTTTGATGTTTTTAGTCGATTACCCTAGTTAGGCTTGGAATTGGTGTTTGTGCTAGTTAGGGAAGTTGTAGAGCATGATGAGAGGATTATTCTATCAAAATTTCATAGGTTTTGGAGGTCGCCGGAATTGGCCTCCGGCCACCGCTGCCGGCGGAGCCGCCGGCGGTTAAGAGATTTTTAGGGTTTTAAGTGTGGAATATTAAGAGGAGTATATTGATGTGATTTATGGAATTTTTGGATGAGATTTGGATAGGTTCGTGAATTTCTGAAGTTTGGTATTTTTTGCGGTTAATTAATGCAGAATCCGGCCGTAGGATTTAAGTCGTATTTTGGGGAGGTTGTATTTACGACTGTTAAGTATGATATTTAAGTTCGGATTGTTCCGATTTAAGAATATCGAAGTTAGGCAATGATGAGCGTATTTATGGCTCTCGGGTAATTTTGCCTATTTTGATTAAATATTGGATTTTTGGTTGGAAATTAATATTATATTGGAACAGGACGTGAGGAGGCTCGAGCAGACGAGGCCCCAGATCGACATCAGGCTTAGGCCTAAATTGTGAGTGGACGTTTATTTTAAATAAATGCATGCTATAGTTCATGGTTGAACAATTAATGTTGCGGAATATTTTAACGTCATTTTAAATTTGACGATTTTTATTTCTCTTGGAGAGTTACCGAAAATGGGATTTTCGGTGGATATAAATATGTGTTTATGAGAGAGTATGTATATAAATGCTAGCTAGCCATATGTGTCTGTCCACCTTAATGGCGTAGCATATAGCCGCATTATGGTGTGACGTGAGCGTTGGACGTAAGCGTAGTAGCCCTATTTGAGTGTTTAACTCATATAGGAGGTATGGACACATATTTATACACCCGTCTGTCCACCTTGATGGCGTAGTGTAGCACCGCATTAAAGCGTGACGTGAGCGTTGGACGTGAGCGTTGGACGCGAGCGTAGTAGCCCTATATAGACCCATGAATTTATATATGGAGTATGGACGAGTGTAAATACATACATATATTATAGAGTCTGAGAGGCTCGATATTTTATGAGATAAAAGTTTTATCGCTTGCGGCATGCATTCGATTTTTCTTTAGAAATTAATTTGGGGAAACATAAATATTTTATTTATTATTTTAATTTTTGTCCACTCACTCTAACGTTATTAAATGTTTTCCCCTGGGCCCTTCGTTTTAAATTGCCCAGTCTGCAGAGTTCGGGTTGGATCTAGTAGGAGGCAAGGCATAGTCACCCACATTTCTGCCAGTTTTCGTTAGTAGGTTACCTGTTCAACCTACTCGTGTTTTCTTGCTTCCGCTTGTGTTTAGTAGCTCTGAATACTTTGGGATTATTGTATATTATGTGTAGAATTTCTGAAGGATAATTATGTGATGTTTGGAAGTGTTGATTTAAGAGTGTAATTTGAAATTTTCGAGTTAGGGTTGTCCATTTGCAAGGGAGATTTTCTTAATCTTTTCAGTAAATTTTCCTTGGAGGTGGTCCCCGCACGACTTACTCCGGGTTTCAGGGTGAAATTCAGGGTGGGTCGTGTCAAATGGTCAAATTTTTTAATAAAGTAATTATGTGAAGGTGCGCGTGAGATTGTACGAGCCGTGGAGACTGGAAAGATTTCAAAACAAGCTTCATTTATTCAATAAACAAGCTTCAAAACAAGCTTCATTTCTTTTAAGGGTTGTTGCTTCATATACCTACTTATTTTATATAAATTACCTACTCTATTTTGAGCAACCAAAAAAACTGTCTGGGCTGTAGCCCAGAGAAGGATGTGCTATCTTCCGTCCCTGCTCTGGACAAGATCTCCTTTGCACAAGCAGGACACCGATGTTCCTAAACCAACTGGTATTGCGATAATATTGAAATTAGTTGTTTCTGATCAATTTTTAAAATTAAGTTGAGAACATAAAGAGAAAAATTCGATCACATAAACAGAGACGGAAGATAGTTTTTCTTTAATTTTCAAATAGAATAGGTTATATTATATGTAATAAACCCTAAAGCCCAGGTAAAAAAATAATTAGAAGTGGTCAAAACCTATTATATTATATTAAATAAGGAGTGAAATATACACAAATCTTATTCTACATGGCACATCCACCTTTTATTTTATTTAAAGTGAGCCATTGGTCGATATTAAGTTAGACAAGTCCCCAACTATCGTAAAACATAAGTTTCGTCTTCTTTTTTTTTCTTTTCTTTTTTCCAACAAATAGTTTTTCCCTCAATTTTATTCAATTGTCAAAGCATGTTGTGTGCTATCAATCGATATTTGCATTTTAAGGATGTGAATCTGATTATTTTTTGAAAGTCGATATCATTTCTACTCTTATAGATTGATCTTCTTAACGTTGTGTGTTAAGAAGCCATATATATTTTTAATGCAGATATTAGCATTATTAATTTATTTATATTCATACATTTTAATTTTTTTAACAAAGATAATTCAGATAGGTGATTTTGAAATCCTGGCTCCGTCGCTGCACATAAATTATGAGGAAGGATGTACTATTTTGTAAATTCTGCAACGCCATGGATTTCTTAATTGTGTGGGGGCATAATGTTCGTTTCAATTGATAGAGTAAAGAGAAAATTGAGATCACATAAATTATGAGCGAAGACAAAGATCTAAATGTTTCGGAAATCCAGCAATGCATGCATTTCTTGATTGTATGGGACAAAATGTACGTTTAAATTAAGAGCGTAAAGAGAAAACTGTGGTTACATAATTAATGAGTGAAATTTGCTTTGCAATTCCAGCAATGCATGCATTTCTTGATTGTGTGGGGGCAAACCGATAATGTATTTATTTAACTTATTGCGTAAAAAGAAAATTAAGATCGCATAAATAATGTGTGATTATCTACTTGGTTCGCAATTTATGTGCAATATATGCATATATGCATGCATCTTGGTTTGTTTTTTTTTTTTTGGGGGTAGGGGGGCGGCAAAGATCACGTTGAAATCGAGAGTTTTTCTATATCAAGTAAGAAGCGTCCAACATGTCGACAGTCTCGATCATAAGATGATACTATACAAAACATGGTCGTTTAGATCATCTCAAACACATATACGTATAAAACTGCTGAAGACACCACAAAATAAAGAAATCTTCAATTAATATTGACTCGCTCTCGCCAACCCTACTCTCCAATACTCCCTTGTTTTATAACTATCAGGATATTTATGAACAACAAGAGTTGAACATTTAGGGTAAAAGCGATGACGCCTTATTTAATTAGATACGTAATATTATGCACGCGTGTTATTTGGATATTGTGTGTGTCAACCGTGACAATAAGAGCTTGATCAAGATCAATTTCACGCTCAAAAAACAATTTTCTGTTTGAAATTCTAGACAACTTCAAATAAGACCAATCGTGAAAAAAAAAAAGTCTCTAATATTATTCGTTTTTCAGAATTGTTTCGTTGCATTTCGTTTTTTCAACAATAACAACTCTTCATTTCTTAGCGTGATGAATTAAAATTCAAGTTTTCAAGCTTGCAATTACCATGAAGTTGGATTATATACATCCCAATATCACCCGGGTCGTGAAAGGAAAGACTTTCAAGTTGGGCACCTGCATGCACATGGCACTTCTCGAAGGGAAGGGAAGATGCTACCTCAGTTGACCCAAAACCCAACACATTATACTCATTCCTCTTCTCCCACCTCGCATCCGTCACTCTGACAAAAGCGTTCGTCTCCTCGCCACGTGTCGCCATTCTGTGCTACGGTTCGGTAACCGTCTCCGTCCCTATAAACAGACCACTTCGTCTGTACGAATTATATTTTACTGTTTTACAGCACGGTAACATAAAAGAGGATCTTCGCACGTGTCGGAGGTGTGCATGGCACGCGGTGATGCCGACTAGGCTACTGCCACTTCCAGGTGACCCCAGGCCAAACTACTACGCCGGTTCACGACTCGCCAGAGAAGAGCGTGGTATGGACTCGCGTAGAGAACCAATGAAAAATGTGGGAGGAGATCGGAGTGTGACGCAACAGGTGACGCGCGTTTGGGTAGCAATTTGGTGCGACAATGGTATAATTTTGTTTGTGAAATTATACAAAATATAATAAATTGAAAAAAAAGAAAAAAAGAACAGAAGCACGTGCAAAAACGAGTGAAGACCAGTCAACGCCCCTTCTCTGGTGTTTTTTCAACATATTCAATCGTTTCATTTGGTTTCTTGTTGTTTTTGTTTGGACAGTTCTTACTCCAATCATGCTGGTGTTTGCATTCCTTGATTTGCAAGTTTTGCTTTGCTTTTTATAGTGTAACCAAATAAATAGAAAGTATAACAACTGGTCGAAAAAAATTTAAATGATAACATTGTTTCTATAAGATCAACACGGTATTTTTAGCAAACTAGGTTCATGGACTAATCTGTCTTAATCGGTGTCAAAACATCTTACATTATGACCACTAAGAACGAATTAAAAATTACGTTTCAATAATTTAATTAGTAACCTAGATACGATGAACTTTTACCAACCTCAACCACACGTGACAGAAACTTAGTCTACACAGTAGAATCAATAAAACTCCAATCAATCACAGAAATAAGTTTTAGACCCTCTTTCAAAACACCTTACCACGCATGTGTTGTATTGTTCAATAAATTCTCATGGCATCTTGCCAAGCAATACAATTTTGTGATGCTAGATGGTATATGAGAACCCAGCAGAGATGATCCTACTGTCTTGGCACGTTGAAATAAGATTACGAGTATAATTTTTGATTCAAAGTCTTTGCAATTCAAGAAGTCTCATTTTTCAACACAAAATTACACAGAATCACCCGATCTCAATCACAATCAGGAATCAGAATAATATCACAGTTAGGAATCGGGGGATGATATAGAAAGAAGGATACAATTTTCCATTACAAGTAACAAGCTTAAGAGTAACATATGTTCGTATCAAAAAAAAAAGAGTAACATATGTTTGTTAGTTGAGCTAACATGGTCACTTACAAGTAACAACAGACATAAGCCTCATGTTCTCAAAATCCTTCGACAAATCCAAATCGTTCATGATAATATTAGAAAATGATAAAAGCCGACCTCCCCTTTGACTTGCAAAAATGTAATCAAGGGGCTAGTCAACCACAACCCAATAGGTAATGCTGATCAAATACGAAAGACAGTGCTTAATTTATATCCCAAATCACAAAGATTCACGTAATCAGAATCGTTTTAAGCTTGTCCTTCAATAGCTAGACGGCCTGAACTAAACTAATCACCATTCATGTACCACCGAAGGGAACAACTGATGTTGGTCTGTGATCTCCAAAACTATATAATATATAATGCCGAAGACAGTTCAGAACTCAGAAGATTGCATACATGTACTGCTTGCGTATAACTGAAATATGTTTCTGGACAGAATATATGGACGGTTAGATACCAGCATACCAGAAGATCTTGGACACCACACATGGAAAGAAGCCAATAATAATGAACAACACCAAGAAACTAGTAAAGAAATGAGCTTCTTCACAACCAGAATATAAAGACATGTTTACTGCTAAAGAGATTTAAAGGATGCAAGCGTTTTAACTATTCATGATCCATCCAAGATAACAGTTTCACTTCAACACGGGGAAGTCAGATTACGGTTTCTATAGAGGACAAATCACCTTCTAGAAATGCCCTAGTTGTAGACACAAGAAGGAAATTACCAAAGAATAAGACACAACCTACCTTGAGCAATCTAGTGTGCCTCATGAACAAGTTTGACTTAGCTTCAAAATCTCCTTTAGCAATCGACTAACAGAAGACGTTACATCCTCCGGCACAACTAGCTGCGGATGCACAGATTCCAAAGCATATAACGTGATAGTATTCATAACATCAGCCAGATTTAAATTCTTGGGGTTTGCTTTCCCCACATTAGTTGGATTCAAATTATTTGGGTGTCCACGCCACACACTCTTGTTCACAAACTTGCACGATTCTCTTAAGACACATTTTGAACAAACCTGAAAGGTACCAGAAATGCAAGACATCAAATCAATACAATATGTTACAGCAAAAATATAAGTGAGAGGAAGAGAAATATTAAGACAGGACAATCGGCTCACAGTTTCTTCTGGAATTTCAAAGAATTTGCGCAATCTCTTAGCACCGAAAACACTCTTTTTGGCTAGCGAAGGACAACCAAAGAGAGCCACCTTTTTCAAGTCGCGCCCTGATAACCATCTTGAAAACCAAATTTCAAGAGCAAAGACTATCATATCAAATTGCCAGCAAAAATAGCAAAACTGGACACAAACAAACTGGAGAACCTTGATGAAATCAGAGGTTCACAAAATTTTGTCCTAGAACTGAAATGAAATGCATATCTTGCTAAAATAGTTGAAAGTCATAAGTCTACATTTCACAGCATAACAGTTAACAACCCCATTGTAAGTTAGAGCTGCTCATGATACAATCAGGTTGCTGTAAATTGCTGGCTCATTTCTTAGGGCTGCAAGAATGGTGCAAAAGGCAACAAAAGGATGGTTTGAACTTTGAATTTGCCATATTCTTTATTCCAATATATGGATTCTCAACTGAATCCCTAAAAATCTCCAATTAGTCTCACTAAAGAAAAGTCTGGTAAAAACTAGGCATGGTCTGACACTGTGTCCTAAATATGTAGCAAAAGGAAACTAACAGAGAACTTATAATTTTACAAAGGTCACTCTATTCAGAACAGGAGATCTTTAGATCCACATCAATCCCACATTCAGCATGAAGCATACTTTCACAGCTGAAGGAGTTGAATGTGATTCAAGTTCTTTGGACTTTAAAAGCATTTTGAAAAAAGTATGCTATATCTGTACGAACAAAACCATTGCCAAGGTGTTCATATATAAACAAAGGATAACTTTACTATCATGTAGGTCCATGTTCCATTCATGCAACATTTCCTCCCAACAAATAAAAACTCCTCAGCCAGTGAAGCATCAACCACCAAAAATAGCCATGAGTGTGTTCCAACCAACTAAATGACATCAGTTAAGATAGTTAACTTGGAAGTTGGAAAGTAGTGCAAGAGATAAATGATGGAAATTCAAGATTAGGATGTCTCCATAGTGGCTAAAATTCTAAAGAAAGGTATTCACAAACGTCATCCGACTTAAACCCCCCAATACATTTCTTCTTCTGGGTAGCTTTCCTCAGCGAGTCCTCGACAAACTTACAAACATTATAGACCCTCCCATCATCAGCCACTATCATTTTCGTAACGAGGAATGTATCAATTCATGCATTCCACAAGCACATTTCAAAATCAAATAACATTTCACCATTGGTTGGTTGTAATTTTACATCTTTACATTCTGAAAGCTACAAGCAGTAGAAACACAAGCAACTCACTCAAGTCAAGAACTATAACATGTAAACCTCCTCATTCAAAACAACCAAAGCACAAAAACCAACCATAAAACTCAACCCACAGTAGCAATCACAGCAAACAAACAGTAAATTTCAGAAGCTAAAAAACTCTTACTTTGCAATTTCCTGCTTGTCATTGGCAAACTTCTCCACAGCATGCTTAATAAACCCACGGCCATAAGCACTATCAAAGCAGCTAAAATCCAACCTATCCTCATACAAACACACAAAATTCGCATCCGAAAAGTAGCCTTCTTTATACAAATGGCTCACCACCAACTCCATTTCCGGCGACAACTCCTTGTACACCTTCGACCACTCTCTGCTACTCTCCTTTCCCGTTTCAACTTCCACCTTCTTATTCGTAAACACGGCGTACAAGCTGATCCGACCCTTTGAATTCTTGGGTTCTCTTCTCCTGGGTTCGATTTGGGCAACATTCGGATTCGGTTTCAAGGTCTTGAGCTCTCGTTCGTGCTCCCTGAGGCTTTGTTTCAGTGGGTCGTCGTCGGTTTCGGTGTCGGAGGTTTCGGGTTTTGGGGAGAGTCCGACGGCCTCTTTGAAAACGAGGACTAGTGGCTTTCTGGGTTTGGTGTGGTTTTTGGGTTCGAGTGAGGAAAGGGTTCTGAGGAAGATGGAGGAGAACGAGAGAGGTTGGTGGGGGGTTTGGGGTCTAAGGAGAGAGGAGTGGGAGAGGAGGGTTCTGTAGAGAGACATGGTTATGGGTTTAGGCGTTTAGCAGTCCCCCAAGGGGCTTGAGGGTTTAAGTTGCTTTGGGAGGGCCTTTGGAAGTTGGAGGTGTAAATGTACAATTTGACTTATTCTAAGGCCGTCGTCATCCTTAATACAATACAATGGTTATAAAGATTTCAAACACAACATAAATTTTAACAAAGAAACCGGTCCCTAATGAAAAACGGTTAACCATATATACTTGCATCAAAGGAATGAGTTTAGTTGACATTCCATTACAAAATTAAAATTGTCAGTGGGCAGAAGCTAAGGTGTAAAAATAGTGTATTCGAGTACACAAAAGAGCTAACTTTTATGATTACAGTCAGTTTGGTAGCAATAGTCTCAAGAGAAGAGGCTTTTCTCATGAAAATTGATGCAAACGCTAGATATTGCATCTTAGATGAATTTAACCTGAAACTTCTTTGAAGCCCTTTGAAACAGTGAAAATTCCTTGTAAAACTCCTCTTTTGAGTGCATAAAATCACCCATATAAATAGTCATCTTCTCCAAAACTTCACCATTCTTCAATAAATACTATACCACTTCCCTCTCATCCTCACGTCCCTTGAAACCACTTATAGAGACAGTCTTGAGATGTGACAACACACAAGTAGGAGCAGGCTCTTCCCTATTCCACCAGTGATGCTTTGCTTTCCACCGCTGATGCTTTGCGTATTCTTCATTCTCTGAGTCTTCTTCACCTGAGTTTTCTTCATCCTCTGAGTTTGTTCCATCCCCTAGATTTTCTTCATCGTCCGAGTTTTCTTCGTCCGCTGAATTTGTTTCATCGCTTAAATATGACTCATCCTGAAGACCATTTGAAAGAATGAATAAAATGAGGACATTAATTAAAGAGCTGCATGCTGGTAAAACATAACATGTGGACAAACATCTTACATCACCCTGTTCTTCATATTCTAAGATAAGACATTCCAGATTAGGCGATCTCTTTAGCAGTTGTGATAGCAATATCCACCGATAGCATTCACGAAGAACCAGCTTCAATTGGATCAAATTATCAAAAGCAGGTAGACAACGAGCCTTCAAAAAGGATGAAGTATTAACCAAACACAAATTCATGTATATTTCTTAAAGACTTGGAACTTAGTAACCATAAAATATTCTTAAATGATAATTTGCCAAAGCGGCTTTCAGTTAGAATCTCTATTTCCGTAGAAACTAAGAATCAATAACAAGAACCATTAATTAGGTATAATTATGAAACAGTGAGGATGTGAGAGAAATGACTAAAAGGGAATATGATCGTATCCCTCTTTAATCAACCATTTCATTCCTTCATATAGTCCTATCTGCAAAACAAGTGTAAAAGGAATGAGAAAACTTACATACAAAAAGTGAGCCGAAAGAGAGAGATATTCGACGTTGGAAATATCTGCAAAAAGCGCAGTTGCACGGTCACAAAAGTCGAGATATTCAGATGCTATATGTCAGTGATATTAACGACTGCTTCTTCCAAGGACTTTGAGTTCTCAAATGAAAAACTTGGTAGTACATCTGTATTCACCTCAAAGCTTTCAAGCTTTGGAGCATCAATAACAAAGTAGTACTCACAAGGATCTATATATTCATCAAGATACCAAACTGTTATTGTTAATCTCTTCAGTCTAGGGACAAAGAGCTTGAAATTATAAGGAGTAGTAAGTTCTCCTTCTATAGTCAAATCTTCAACCCGAGGGCAGCCTGAAAGAAGCTGTTCTATTGAGTCATAATCAGGATAACAAAATTTGACATAGAGAAACTTGAGATTAGGGAAACACCCTGA
Source organism: Fragaria vesca subsp. vesca (assembly GCF_000184155.1). Taxonomy (NCBI): domain Eukaryota; kingdom Viridiplantae; phylum Streptophyta; class Magnoliopsida; order Rosales; family Rosaceae; genus Fragaria; species Fragaria vesca. The sequence continues at coordinate 10,816,289 of NC_020493.1, read as the reverse complement.
CTTAGGAGGAGCATAGATAAGACAATTTGAACTCAGCTTCAAAGTCACCAATGTCTTGCACCAGAAGACACTTATAGGAAACTCAAACATCTGTCTTACTCCTTCATTTCTTAATAGAAATTGAAGGTCAAGTTCAACAACATTACGACGGATGGCAGTGCGAATCCAACCATCAATACGAAATAAATCCTTAGGATATATGTCACAATGAAAACGAAATCTTTGAATGTGGGATGAGTCACGGTACAGAAGTACACGATCCACAAATGACAAAAAACTTGCATGCTTGGACTTAGAAGGCCTTGGACACCTGTCCTCGAGTTCAAAGTTTACAATGGGAACAAGAGCCCATATGTTCTTCCACCTTGTAGAGAGAACGCTGGTCCTCACAGCATACTTTGTTTCAAGGAAGGAGAGCATGTGAGATAGAACTGAATCTGGTAATTCACTTATCATATCTCTATTTCTGCTTACTTGAGCCTTTGACTGGGAACCCATTTGTATACTGGCCTCTTTGTTTCAGTCGAAACCCAATCACTCTTGTATCTTTGGTAGCTTAACAAGGATGTACTCTACCAAAAAAAATCTCATCATTTAAAATTTCAAGAGACATTGAAACATTCATTTATGAATCTTAGTAACTTACGCAGGGAAGTTGATTTGTATTGATGTTTATGTCTCTGTTTACGTTTCAATCCAAACTTCATTTATCTTCGCACATGGCTACGCTTGAAATTCAACTAGACCCAATAACAGAGACAATCAGTGGAACACATTTATCTTCAGAAACAATTATTTCATCCACAACAATGGAAAAAGATTACACATTTCTCCTGAAATCAACACCAGAGCGCAAAATCATGAATTTACCTTGATTTTTCATGGAAAAAAGCAGGTGTAGATTTGTGAAGAAAGTACCTGAAACGCACCGAGATGACCCACGAAAACACTATGCGGTTTTGAAACGTAAAAGCCCTTAATCGAATAGTTGTTGAGATATGATCGGAGAAGCCCTTAACCATGTCAGACACTAAACCCCCACAAGCGTTTGGCTGCCTCTCTGCATCCTGTAACTCTGGTGTGTGACTGCACACCCTATTGAAGATGGACCGTACCTGTCGGGTTTTCGGGCCCAAAGTCTAGTCTCTTAGTTTTCTTGGGTTTTTCCACAACTTGTGATACTACGTATAGGATGCGTACTTGAAACATGGATACAATTTTCATGTCATTTTTTAACTCCCAAAAATTTAGTTACATATTTTCCGTTGTATGTCACACATTCAAATTATTGCCCGTGTCAAATGCAAAATTCTTTTTGATAGATAGGTGGGTAGTCTTAGGTGAAGAGATGATTTCTCATGCAAATGACTTGAAACTGCTAAATTATGTTAAAATGATACGTTATTTAAAACGCACTTTAATTATCTGTTTATTATGAAAATCTAACTTAATAATAGATTAATCACACTTGGTCATGAATAAATTGTTGATCTACATAACTACATAAGAGGGATGAACCTAACCAAAGAACTTATGAGATACTTTTATCATTAAACTGAAAAATTCTTACATGGATAGTTATAAATTCATGACATTATAGTTCTATGATCACCCTTCAATTCACTTTGACCAGACTCACCAGAGGACCTAGGAGTTCTCCTAATCAAAGAAATATTTGATACCTAAGAACAAGGGAATATTAATTAGCAGTACTGAAACCAGGTATATTATAGGAGACGACCGAATTAGTTGAAATACTGAGAGTCTGAGACGTAAGGTTCCTTAAGTGTTAGATTAATTGATCATCTCCACGAACTGGAAAACTTACCTCATTTTCTTTTCCCCTATTAGCATTATATTACTGCCTTACTTAATAGCTACAGTTTATTAGCGTATAATGAGCAAATAAATGAGAGGAAATGTAACTTGCATTTGATACTCAGGTCTGATCGATAACGCAAAAAAGATCTACCTACTCACTATTTACAGTATAGTAAAGCGATGAGCTAGCCGCAGATTACTATGTACTTGGTTAACCATGCCGTGCAGAATAATGGAGTATTTTTGATTTGTTTGATAGGATTAGAACCGATTAACAGAGTAGTTAACTAATTAGGGGAACGACAACTAATTAGTAACAAAACCTAATTAATTAATACAACAGCAACAATCTGTAACCGAATTAGGTTACAAAATTGATAATGTGAGGCTAAGATTATTAACGGTAGCAACCTCTGCCAGTATATAAACTGGGAGTTAGCTGGTCCGGGACATAAAAAACACAATAATATTCTTTTAGTTATCAGATTAAGATTCTATAAATTAAGTATCATCAACTATGGCCATGGAGATGGTGCCGACCTGCTTGATGTTGTTTACCCTAGTTGTTGTCCTAAGTATAAACTTTGTTCCCTCGGTGTATGGAGCGCCACCCCTCTCGGAGGCGAAAGCCTTGCTTGCATTCAAGAACAGATTAACAGATCCGCAGAAAGTGCTCCAGAGCTGGGATGCCACCCTTATCACACCTTGCACTTGGTTACATGTGAGGTGCAACCAAGACAATAAGGTTACTGCAGTCGATCTAGTTGGTTCGAACCTCTCTGGAAATTTAGTACCTGAACTCGGACTGCTTCCAGCTCTGCAATATCTGAGATTGGGTAGAAACAATATCGCAGGAACCATTCCAGCTGAGCTTGGTAACCTGAAGAGTCTCGGGGTACTCGACTTGAGTAACAACAAATTAACTGGGAAAGTCCCCTCCCAAATTGCAAGCATCCCACGCCTTCGATTGGCAGACATTTCCAACAACAATAATCTGTGTTGGAACTTTTGGCCCACACCAGTGTTTAAAGGTAGTTACGGTTTATGCCAGAAGAAGTAAAACCGACTCTGGCAGCTTGAAGTCCTTGAGTTTCTATGAGTACGTAAACATATATACGTTAAATTCTCTTCTAAATAATAAAAAAGCTTTAGTTTCTAGAGGTTTAAGCTTTTGCACCCTCTTATTACAGAAAATAAAACATACGTGTATTTTTTTTTGGGTCAAATAAAAAAAACACATAAGTGTATAGTAGCTTTTTCTTTCATTTCATTTCTTCTAGGCCTTTTGGATATATTTGGATTATGACAGTTGATAGCAATACAAAAACAATTGCTACTCTTTTCTAATTTCGATTTACAAGGGGTTAAAACGTTAAGTCAAAACCTCCCCACGACCACTTAAAATGGAATATAATATGATTTGACACCAAAAAGCGTCAACGAGATTCAAACCGCGAGTGGTACACTAAGAGGCTTTAACCACATGTGGTGATTAATTATATAAAAATAATTAAAGTAATAGATGATACATTATTTTGGCGGGAATTAATTAGAAGTGATGACCTGAATTTGATATAACTGACGTAATTTGGTAAAAGTATTCAACATCTAAAACAAGTTTGAGAATGTAACTTAAAACAAACCTTTGTTATGAAAATCAAACTGTAGTATTAGTTATTGTCATATATGGTACCGACACTTTATTACTCCATGTAATCCTTCCGGTATATAAATTGCGTACATGTTCGCTACACAAGAGATAAAATCATATTCTCAGAATAAGAATCTGAATCTAGCTGATAGCATCGACTTTGGAAATGGATATGGCACCGACCTGCATGATGTTGTTTACCCTAATCCTTGCCCTGAGTGTAAACTTCAACCCCTTTGTGTATGAAGCTGCGCCACCCCTCACGGAGGCATAAGCTTTACTTGCATTCAAGGCAAGATTAACGGATCCTCATAACTGGCTCCGAAGCTGGGATGCCTCGCTCCCTTGTGACACCATGCACTTGGTTCCATGTCACCTGCAACCAAGACAACAAGGGTTACTGGAGTCGATCTAAGTATCTCAAACCTCTCTGGAAATCTAGTACCTGAACTCGGACTGCTTCCGGCTCTGAAATATCTGAGATTGAATAAAAATTATATCGCAGGAACCATTCCAGCTGCATGAGCTTGGTAACCTGAAGAACCTTGAGGTACTCGACTTCAGTAACAACAAATTAACTGGGAAAGTCCCCGCCGAAATTTCAAAAATTCCACACCTTCGAATTGCAGACTTTTCCAACAACGGTAATTTATGTTGGGCCTTTTGGCCTACACCAGTGTTTAAAGGAAGTTACGATTTATGCCAGAAGAAGAACATTTGACTCCGGCAGGCAGCAGCTTCCTTGTAAGCTCTTATTACAGTAGGAACATACTGCAGTTTACTCTTTTATTTTATTCATGTGTTTCTGGGCTTACTGAGATCAAAACATGTAAAGCTTACTTTCTAATTGGTTGTTTTAATACAAATTAAATGAAAACTACAATGGTTGTTATGAACTATGATCAAAATATATACGTCATACTAGACAAAATTAATTTGAAGTGCAGAAACTTGTCGTCATTTTGTTCAATTCTTCAAACATATATAAGCGAGGGAATAAGATATTGTTTCCGCTTTCAATTGCATTATCTTTATGAAGATCACTGGGTGACCATATCACAAGTTCATCAGGTATTAAAATACTGTATTTTGAAGAAAATGCATAGCTACCGTAAAAAATAATTCTGATACAGACTAGCTAAGAGGTCTATATGAAAGGAAGCAAGACAGCGAAGTACGATATTTAGAGTTTTACAAGTCCAATACCAAAATTTTTCGAAAACAATGTAAATTGATGTAAAAGCTAGAAACAGCATCTTAGACAAATTGAACCCGACAAGTCCTGGAACCCTTTTCAAAGAGTAAAAATTCAATGTAAACCTTATATTTTGAGCACATTAAATCACCCATATAAATAGTCATATTCTTCAAAACTTCACCGTTCTTCAGTAAGTACTTTGCCACTTGCATCTCATCCCTACGTCCTTTGAAACCCCTTATGAAAATAGTCTTGAGATGTGACAACAAACAAACAGGTACAGACTCTTGACAGTTCCACCATGGATGCTCCGAGTATTCTTCATCCTCTGAAGTTTCTTCATTATCGGAGTTCTCATTGTCCTCTGTGTTTGCTTTGTCTTCGGCATCCTCTAAATTTTCATTGTCCACTAAATTTGCTCCATCCTCTGAGTTTTCTTCGTTATCTGAGTTACAGTCTCCGTCCTGACATCATTTAAAAGAAGAAATGAACAAAATGAGGACATTACAAGAGCTGCTGTTGGTAAAACTCAGCATCAGTGGAAAACATGTCTTACTGGTTTATGTTCCAAGACAAGACATTCCAGATTAGGTGTTCTCTTGAGTAGCTCTGCCAGCACTTCCCAGCCATAGCAGTCACGAAGAACCAACTTCAAATGGATCAGATTATCAAAAGCAGGTATACAAGAAGCCTTCAGAAAAGATAAATATAAATCAAACACAGTCATGTAAAAATTCAACACTACGCATCACATATTGTTCAAATCAGAAATTGCCAAACAAGATTTCATTTACACTATCTTAGTAGAGAAAAAGGAATAAGAACCATATAAATAAAGAAAGGGGAAGTGCAAGAGATGTCGTTTCCGTAATGAAAGGAAATGTGCAGAACCATGTACTCAAATATTTAGCACATAAGATGGAATAAGATCATATCTTCCCCTCTTTCAACCATCCCTTACTTCCTTCATATAGTCCTTTCTACCAGACATTGTGGAAAAGAAACAAGTTAAGCATACTTACATCAAAAAGATGAACTGAAAGAGATAGTTGTTCAACATTGGAAATTGCTGCCAGAATTTTAGTTGCGCGAATACGGAAGTGCTCATGTAGAATTGCCTCATGGTAATCGAAATCCACAACGGCTTTTACCAGGGGCTTTGCATTGTCTAATAAAATACTCGGCAAAATATCCACTCTGAGGTTAAGGAATTCAAGCTTTGGGGAATTGATAGAGAAGTAGTACTCATAAGGGTCCTCACAAGTGCCAACAAAGTCAAGGTTTATACTTAACTTCTTTAGTTCTGGCACAAAAAGCTTGAACTTACAACTTAAATCACTTGGCATTTTTCCCTCTATAGTCAAGTCTTCAAGTAAAGGGAAGTATGTAAAAAGCTTTTCCATAAGGTCCTTATCAGGATAATCAATTCTGATATGGAGAAACTTAAGATTAGGGAAACACCCTGACTTAGGAGGAGCATAGCTAAAACAACTTGAAGTCAGTTTCAAAACCACGAGTGTTTTGCACAGGAAAACACTTTTAGGCAACTCAAACATCTTTTCTCCCGCCCATGCCATAACATTAACATGAAGGTCAAGTTCAACAACATTACGTCAAATAGCAGTGCGAACCCAACCATCAACATGAGAGGAATCCTCATCAAAGCAGGTAAAATGGAGACGGAATCTTTGAATGTCTGATGAATCACGATAGTAAAGCACACGATCAACGAATGACACAAACCCATCATGGTCAGACCTGTAGCCGGGTTCATGACTGTACTTGTGTTCGAAGTCTAGATAGGGAACAGAAGCCCATATGTTCTTCCATCTTGTAGAGAGAATGCTGGTCCTCACAGCATCTTTGGTTGCCAAGAAGGAGAGTATGTGAGACAACACTGCATCTGGTAATTGACTAATCTTATCATCATCTCCTACTTGAGATTTTAACCGTGAACCCATCTGTACCCTAATCTCATCTACACAATTCCAATCACTGTCGTATCTGTCAAAAGTTTCATCATTATAAATTTCACACAGACCCAAATGAACTAAATTAGAGAAAGAATAAATTTGAAGTTCAACAGGGCATTATTCCGGAAACGACTAGTTGAGCTATAACTAGCAACAAAAGCAACAAAGATTATTGTTCTCCATAAACCAGAACACAAAGCACATGAATTGGACTTCCTATTACCTACTTCTCAGTTTCCATGGCAAGCAAGCAGATGGGACTAAAGTGAAAAAGTAGTGGAAGAAATACCTGAAACGTTCTGATACCGGAGAAGGTGTGAAAACAAGAAGTGCAAGAGGATTTTCACGACGGCGTTTCACTCTCTTCCCTTTCGGCAAATGCGAAGTGTGGAATAGAATGCTTACCAGAATCCCAGGCGCCCTCTTTAACTCGTTGAAGATGGATCCTTCGGGTCGACAGGCCCAAAGACTGGCCCTTTGGTATTCTCACTCTGACCTCGGCCTACGTAGTAACTCAACGACTTTGGTTTTTGCTTTTCTTTTTTACCGAGGATAAACTTTCATCAATAACAAATCGGTATGACCTAGGGAATAGGAGGGATGACGGGGCTCCATACCCGTTTTTAACAGGGAACAAATCGGGGACTAATGAGAAATGAGGATGGCGAACCCCAACCCTTTTTATTTAAAATTGGGGATGAGGCGGGGATAATATTATGCCCTAATAATATATACGTATAAAATGTTGGAAATTAGATTTCTATGAAATTTGCTATTTATAATGATATAACTTTTTAATATAGATCATAAATATACACATTTAATTTCTTATTTTAATGACTACAATTTTACAATATGAAACCAACCATATAAACCCTACCGTCATAAACAAAATCACAACCCTGCCGTTCTCTTCTTGCCTCTTGAATTTCTACATCTATATCTATATTTGAATTTTATTGCCTTCAGATTTTGATTTAAAAAAAACAATGCAATAAAAAAAATTATTTTATTTATTGAACTCTTAATGGGGATTGGGGCGGGGATGGATGTCTAGTCTCCAATGGGGACGGGGACGGGGAATCCCCGTTTTATTTTTATTGAGGATTCATGAGGAGAAGATGGGGGGTGGATAATAACTCCGGGGATGGGGATGGTATTGCGATATTCATTCCCAACCTGCCCCATTGCCATTCCTAATACTAAGACCGTATGACTAAATTTTTTTTTTTTTCTTGAGGGAAAGGGATATTACTCTCGTGGGCAGAATAGTCTATTCTAATATACAATTTTACAATATCAAGCTTGAAGGTCACAGGTGACCCTATTTACATCCACTGCTCGATTGACTATACAAATAGTCAAATAAAAACCCTAAGGGATTACAAAAAAATAAAATCCTACTCGAAAAATAGAGTCCAAAAGGTGAACAATCAAAACTAAACCAAAATATGTCCAGAAAAAGGAACAACCAAAAAACTACTTTATTCGTCATAACCTGAATCCACAGCATCTGTCATGATTAGCTCGGGGCCTAGAGACTTTAATGGTGTGTACCCCTACACCCGTTAGACAGTGAACAACCTTGGACTAAGGTTACGATATAAGTCCGCTCACAGAAACTTGGACCCGAGTCTCTAGCCCAAAAAACAAAACTGAATTAGAAAGAAGAGGGAAAATGGCCCAGGCCCAAGAGGATCTGCCCACTCTTTCTCAGCCAGTTTGCACCAGAGAAGCATATCGGCCTCCATACTGGACCATCAATGCTACCGCCGCCGACAACTTAGTACGGCGGTCTCCCCCGCTTGAACCACATCATCCAAGAAGACGGTGAACTCCGACCTACACCAGCCCTCAAAATCTGACGCCTCTGCCCAACCCAAGGTGCTTAAGATCAAGCCTGAAGAACGCCGCCCCTGAAGAAGCCAAGACTCGCCGTTCCTCCGCCTTTCCTACTGCACCTCTAGAGCGACACCGTACACAACCCTCGCCACCTACAAGCAGCGATGATCAGGAGAAGAAATAGAGATCGTCAAGCCCACAAGTCTCTTTGAGAGAAAACCTTGAACTGCTCAAAACTAGAAGCCACAACAACCAGCCTCAGCCTTCAAAGCCGACCACCACCTCAACGGGAAAAGCACATCCGCTTTGCCCTGAAGCTCCGCCACCGCCTGCGAGAAACCTAGAAAAACCTAGGGTTCCCTATGCTACCGCGCGTGAGGCGCGTTCTCTGCTTGTCGAATTATTGGACTCCTATATCTAATCAAGATTACACCGTATGACCAACCGTTGAATTAAGGTGATCATCTAGCTTGTTAAAATAGAGCAAGTGAAAAATAGTACCACGGCCCATAGCATAAATTATTACATTAGGCTAACAATATTTAGGTAACCCATGGTTGCAAGGCCGGAGTTGAAATGAGTCTAAAGCCCTAGAGATCCATAAATATTTTTTTTGCTTTTCTATTATCCTGAAGCGCATCATATATGTCTATGACTCCTTGAAATAGTGAGTTTTTGAAACAATTGAAACTGAGTAGTTAATATCTTTACTTTGAATTTTGATCAAATTCATTACAAGTGATCAAGTATAGTTAAACTCCCTTTTCCTATTTTGGGGTACTTAATAAGAATATAAGATCATGCAATTATCCATAGTTCCATATAGAATTTGACACAGACATCAAATTGACTTATAGCGCGCGCGCGCACACACATATATAGATATATATATATATATATATATATATATATATATATATATATATATATATTCAAGCAGATAGACCATACGTAGAAGATGGAGTGATGAGTCATGCATAATTGCACATCCCATAAACGCAGAACTCCCCTCGTTTGCACTTCTGGTTGCATCCACCGCAATGCCTTTTGTCAAACATGGCATTCACGCACTTCCCCCTGCAGCATAACTCAGTGTACTTGCACTTGTACCTGCACATCCCGCAGTTCAATCTATCCGTCTTCACATTCACACACTTCTTGTTGCAGCAGTCCGACCCTGGGCTCTTCTTCAGATGACAAACCCTAGGTAACTTGTCGCAAGTCACGCTCGCCAACACGTTTTGCTGGGTCAGGAGGCGGCTCACCCCTCTAAAAGAAGTAGATGCTTCCTGCATTTCAGATGCTGTTGATTCGGTATTTTGCATCTCTTCGGTGTTGTAATCGTCTAGATATTCAGCTGAAACGATGGTCATTGTTGCCAGTAGTACTGTAAAGAAGACGTTCATCAACTTCATCATGGCTGTTGTGGGATTAAAATTAAGAAAAGGTAATGTTTTGTGGAGAGAAGCTTATAGAGCTAGGGTTGATTCGTACGTAGTAACTTGGTAGTTGGTAATAAGGTTGAATATGAGGGCAACTCCAACCATAGTCTTGGATTTGGAGTCCTATATCAATTATAAGACCTCTTCATTGCACTATTTATTTAGGACTCATTTTTTCATCTCCAACAATGAGTCTTATATGAGGTCTTATATTCATTTTTGTTGATTAAAATAAGTTATAGGTGGTATATTTATATTAAATAATATGTTAATAACCTTATTAAGTTAATAAAAGTTCACAAATTTTTTTTTTGAGGTAAAAAAGAGTTTTATAATGAGGAAAAACTGCTGGCCCTAATTTTTTTTCTTGACCGTTGGACCTCGCAGAGCAGAAACCGTCCATTTCAAATCCGGGGGATTCATCAGAGCCGTTCGTTCTCGGACTGTTGGAGCTGCACAACGGTCAGAAAGAGAGACCGCCGCACGTGACTGGGGCCCAGCTGCGCAGAGAAGCGATGATTGTTTTTTTCCAGCGCGTGTTACGCGCGTCGTCCATTTATACGGAGCTGGAGCGCGCGTTCTTCTCCCCCGATGTGCCGAGCGCGTGGCTTCTCTTTCTCCTCTGGCCCAGCCCAAAATCAAGTCCTGGTCCTGGAATTGTCCCAAATATAAGACTGAAAATAAGACTTGGTCCTATATTTCCAAAACCAAAACCCCAAGTTTTGGCCCGTTGGAGATGAAAAATGCATATATAGGACCAAAACCCAGTTTTAGGCCCTCGGTTGGAGTTGCCCTGACATGGGGTTTTATAGGACGAGTAGGGAGAGTTGACAATATGAAACTTGATGTACGTACAAGTTTTGGTTCATCTCTGTGGTGGTCTAAATTCAATACACTACGTACATATTACTGTATATGTTTGATCTTACAAGAAGCGAAATCACTGCTTGATTGAACACAAAGAAAAGCTGTGACAGCTTCTTCCTCAATCTCGTCAACTTCTTGTACTTTTCATCGATCTTTGCTGTCTGTTACCTCTAGATCATGATCTCCACCCATTCGATCTCTTAAGTCTTTAACTCCACCTTTCTCATCCATCACAGGTAAGCTTCTTAATAGTATTGTGCCCTAACAAATGATATGGTAGCGTTCGTAAAGCTACAGAGTTGAAGTTTGATTGCGCGTACTAGGATAACACTACCCTTCCTCTGAAAGTAAAGGTGAGAAAATGATATCAGAGAGACAAGGTGATTCATGCACACATTTCATGGGACGGTGAAACATATACATGTTTCCTTACAATTGTAGAAAGGGAATAATTAAAAATTCACTCTTCTGGGTAACTTGAATATTGTAACCCTGTTGATGAGTAAGGAAGCAACCACCGGAAACTAACTGTGTACCTTCCCCTCCATGTCTGCCGTGTTACGATATGTGTGTGACGATTCTGTGTATATAACATTTGTAGAGAGTTATATATCATATTTTATGTCAGGAAGTAAACGCAGAAAGTGCAGAACTGTTTGTTGGAGTAGTTCAACGACTTCTTTTCACTTTGGATTCAGTTGTTTGTATTGTATTGGAGTGAAGTCGATACTTGAATCTCTAGGAGCAGCCAGATGAGTTCCCATAAAACAAAAACAAAAAAATCCCTTCATTAGTACTTCAGAGATGATTGCAACGTGCACCTTATTAACTTATCGTGCTTAATTAGACTGAACGTCCAAGACAAGAGTAATCCTAATTCATGGTTGTTCAACTTGTTGAGTCATGCATAAAAAAATTAAAAAATAAATAAACTTGTTGAGTCATGCCTTTCAGCATTTGTTGTGATATGTAGAACTTAACGTTGATCTCTAACCATCTTCTTGAAGAATCAGATTAAATACGAATTAGTAGAATTGCATTGTTGTGAAACATAGAGTTTATATATATATGCCTATTTTGTTCCATTTTGTTCATTTACAGCGATTGATGAACGTGCATGCTTCTTTGTATATTAGCGGATAGTGGAGGCTAGCAGTATGTATGTTCATTGTTACAAAATCGGAGATCTAAAAAACTTGTTCATGCAATTGTTAACGATATTTATTTCAAGAGAAAATGCTCATTTAGTACTAATTTTAATCAATACCTCAATATAGCACATCTAAGTTCATCAAGCACAAACTTTATTCCAAACCATTTATACATATAATATACGAGGAGGTACAATAGAAATCCAAAAAACTAAAACTTAATATCGATCACGTATATTCTCATCCATGTCTGGAACCTTATTCTTTAGTCTTGGCTATCGGAGACTCATCTGTGCTTCCATAATCATCGACTTGTGCTGGAATTGGCTCTTCTGCTTCTGCGATTTCATCTTCGCTGATATACATGTCATTTGAGGTGTTGGAACCTTTCTGCTTCTGATCGTCGACCTTATCTGTGATGGTATCTCCTTCAGGTATGAGATTCATCTGTGGACCACTTCCTGTACCAATACCAGCACATCGACTGTACGTGAAAACAATCACAGTAAACAAAACCGTCAGCAATGAAATCTAACATTCAACATGCATGCCTTGACTAGTAGAAGAACTATCGATCAGTACTGTCAATTCTGCAGAAACTGTATTTCATTTAGAAATATTGCAGTAGCGTTTCAAAAGTGATCAATAACTAAGCTTGACCAGTTCTTGGTATCAAATCCATAGAAATTCTCTAGTCACTGGATAACCTAATAACTGGGCGAATGGAACAAGATAGAAATCTTGTCATGCAGTAATATTTCGTAGCAAGACAGAAATCTTCAATGGATTATGATCTTTTTTTAGACTAAATATATAGCTGCAGTTATACCATTCAACCTGCAATTTTGTACTGAAAAACAAAACTTAACCAAAGTCGAGATATAAAATTACATACTGAAAAACTTACACAGAAGTAATTCTCCATTGCATGGTCTTCACTATGGGTACTCGAGGCACTAGCTTAGAGGACATGATCAAGGCTCTAACAACGGCCATTGCAGCTATAGTGGAAACTTTTAGTTTATACTGTTTTTCTTCTTCTAGCTCAAGAAGTGCTCTAATCTCCAAGATCGATCTTTGTGTGGCATATAACGGAGACGGAACTAGAAGATTTTATATATAGGCTACTAGTTGCAACATAATTAATGGTTGCTACCTACCTCCTGTATTTCTAATTGGTCGACTAATAAGAATAAGTAAATGAAAACTAAACTATCACTTAGACATTGTCTTAAGCTCAAGACTGACTGAGAACCCGTTTGGCAACTGCTAAAACACTTCTGCCAGAAGCACAGATAAGTATTACACTTCGTATTCTAAATTCGTTATACGTACTATATATATATAGAAAAGCTTGACCGTAGTCAAGTTATTTATCAAAGCAGAGAAAATTAAGTCGCACAGGTTTTATATATATATAAAACATGAATGTTGGCTAGGTCAGACTGATTGATGTCAGTATCATATGTAAATTTATCACATATATATGTTTAGATTTTAATTTGTACACGGTAATGACGGTATAGTATTTTTGATTAGTCTTGGCGTTCCAAGCTTTGATCATTAGAGTAGAACCTTAATTTGATCTAGTCGTCCCGTACTCGTGTCGTCGTCGATTGATCTCTTTTGGACCTGATTCAGTCAAATAAACCAAATTGGAAGTCAATACTAATATTTTTTTTTTGGCTTGAAAACACGATCAAGAAGTTGCACCGAAAAGAGACAGGTAGCTGCGGGATCATGTATTCATGTACTAAACATTAACAAGGTACAGTTTAATTAGTACATATTCTGGTTAATTAGTGATCAACCAGATACAGTTTAATTTTGGGAGATACATTAGACCTAGCTAGGTAAGTTATAATATATCCGTCAGCTGCATGCAGATCATCATTAATTATCAGGGTTTAGTAATTAAGTGGTTTACACATACATAAATCGATAGTTTCCGATCCCATGTCATGGAGCTATCTACGCATTGCTAGTAGGTAAGTACGTACGTATTTAATTATAAGAGCGAACATTGAGAATTATTTATAGTATTTAGTCCACTTAATTAGAAAAAAAATAAAATTATATAAGTAATATCACGTACGTACGTAGATACATGCATTAGTTTATGAGTGCGGCTATTGGGATCTCCAAATTTGCTTAGTATACCTCTCATTCTCTCTACACCTCCATTTTACTTTTAAATACAAGCATTTTCTCATTACACCTCTTTTCAAATTCCTAAAATAGTCTTGTTTATGTAATTCACATATATATTAATATATTATTCATTACACCTCTTATTCACTCACTATACCTC
>NC_020493.1:10794985-10801713 GCF_000184155.1 Fragaria vesca subsp. vesca | reverse complement strand
ATAAATGTATTATTACTTTTTGTTTAATCAATGTCCTTAATAGTCATTGTATAAGAGGATAACTATATCATTTAATAATTCATAATAGAGTGAGGTCAAGTGAGCAAATTTGGAGGTCCCAATAGCCACACTCTTAGTTTATTATTACTATTTTTCTCAAGTTCTTTGCTGATCTATATATGTTTGTCCAAGTCTTAATTCAGTCTTGATTTTTTTTTTTCTTTTTTTGATGAAAATGAAGATAGAAGATCACTACTGCTCTCTACCTCTCATTTAGTCCAAAAGAGATTTGGGGACAAGGAGCCTTAATTACCCCTCAATTTTTAAAGTCTTGATTCAGTCTTTAATTATGTTATTTATAGTCACTTGAGCTTGGCCGGCCGGAGATATACGTCCCGATATCCACCATGATCGATTATATATTTTACTTGGATACGATGAAAATCTAAATTAACTGGAGACAAATGCCTGACATATACAAAAACAGGAATATATATGATTACATACTCCCCTCAGCTGCTTAATCTAATTCTTGAAGGTAGAGGGAACTCATATACATTGTTATATTTGTTCCATTAGCTTTCTATCTATTCCATTTTTGTTTGGTAACTAATGGGAAACTATTTCTAGTAATTTCTCCAGTTTTCATTCTAATTTCAGGTAGGTAAACAAGCAACCACATACTCAGAATTACACATTGCATCGTGTCCCTATTCAGATCTGTTTATCATTTTCTAGCTAGTAAAACGTTATTAAGTAGATCAACTACATTAAGACGAATTCTGGCTTCACATATAGCTTTAATTTAAACTTAATTAATTAATTGAATTAACTGTATAAAATTGTAAAATTAATCGTGAGCTACCTTTCGTTTGTTTCTGGCATAACTAAGAGATTTGAGAACTACAGTTTTGATAAAACTCTCTAACCGAGAGAGACAGCAATCTGATGAATTCGATACAAAAAAGTGATTACTGGAGAGACATATAGAGCTAGAGACAACCCTTTATAATTCACATATAACTCTATGATAATCGAACGTCACAACTGAAACAGTACTTCTCACACCAGATTCTCTACAGGACTTCATTACGGAAGAAAAACTTGATTCTTCTCATATTATTGCATTGCTAAATACATATATATTCAGTTGCTAGCTACTCATATTTTTGGTGATATTAGTTGGCCGCTTTTGGAGTAACGTTGGCTTCTGAATCTGATCCTTTACTTTTCTTGCCGGTCCTCTCAGAGTTTGATGGACTGCTACCATTCGAAACTGAAAGTTGCTCCGATGATGTCGTCTGATTAATTTTTGGACCACTCCCTGTGCCGGGTTTCTTATTAGCACATGTTCTGCAGGCATGAACCAAATCTCAGGTCAATATTTGCTTAATGACCAGAAGATCGAAAAAGAACTACTAATTATATATATATATATATATATATATATATATATATATCAAAAACTTTGGTGCGGACGTCTGCACCTGATCAGCACTGTGTATATATATATACTTAATTTCAGGTCAACGTACATACATATATGAATATATATATATTATGCTTCAAATCATGATCATTATAGATTTGAAAAATGGTTAGCCTCTTGTGAAATGGAAATCTCGATCTGGTATGTCATGCGGTCAAAAAATGAAAATAGAAAGACAAGAACAAGAACAAGAACAACATCATGAGCTAATATAAGGCATCTGAAGGAGAGCCTGAAAGGTTTTGTAGTCATCATGTCAGCAAACTTACATAAGTGAGCGACTAATCTTCAGGGAACTTTTAAGACCGTGGTGCTGTGTCTGCAGCCTGCAACACGTACGTACATAATCAATATATCAGCTTGGTTTTTAGATATGCGCAAGACGAAACTACGGAAGTGTGCGCTTGGGCCACAAGAACTGGGATTTCACTTTCCTCATAACTTATTTCAGAGCCGAACAATATGAACACAAATTCCTACAGAAATTAGGAAACAGAAGATGATAATCATGTTCACTTACATAGTCATGGCTTTTTGTTGATAGGACTTGCAACTGGGAAGTTGGATGCTGTTTGGCTTTGGAGCCCCAAGTATGAAGCCACGCATAGATAGAGCCATGTTGATGAGCAGCCTGGTATGTTTGAAAGATGAAAGAAACTTTCTCTCTTTCTTTCTTACTGCAAAGTGATGCAGATTATGAGTCTATGGAGATCGTTCTAGTCTGATCGATATATTTATAGAGGGAGCGAGGACTTGGTTACGGAATATTCAATTATGCATGGCCCTTGTACTAGTAGTGCCGCAATAATGCAAGTAGTATTGTACCATCCGTTCTACTTTCCTTCTTCTTTGGAATCTTGTTTTCCCTTTGGGCCATAGAATATGTCAAGATCATAAGGTCCCGGTTTGTCTTTTTTCCTCTCAATGATAGAGTATTAGAGATACGTTGGAATATATACTTGTATATATAATACTTTAGGTTACCAAATATCAAGTACTTTTCGTATTGGTTTGGGAAAGTTTTATTGTTATTTCAAACATAACATGTACGATACGAGTAATATATGATTTCACTATGAATCGTTTTAACTTGCTTCAATTATGTTTGTGCAATGTGTATTATGGTACGGTAATATAGAGCAGGCAATTTCGATAATACAAGTGTCATTTGGTATTTCTACTTGAGCTAAATAAACAGATATAGGAAATGGTGGAGGAGGGCCGGAAGGGGGCGACTTTGTCCGCCACTCAATCTCGGTCTTATTCTTTTTTCATGAACATCCACGGGGACCTTATCATTCACACGGTTATTCAAAGACCCTTTTCAAACAATATGTGCTAGACTATCCAGTCTTTGACACACACACAAAACAAAGGTTAACCAATGACTTTGACCGTTGATTTAGTTGAACATGACTCAAAGTGACTTACCTGGCTGGTGCTGGTGCCTGATTTTTGTTTTATAGGGTTTGTTAACTTGGGATAGATCAATTAATCAAGCAAAGCTGGGCTGCAATGATTAAGTAGAAATTAAGCTTAATGAAGTTTCTTAAATCAGTGAGCTTTGTTTATTTGGAAATGACGGGTAGGTTGTAACCCACTACTCGAAAAAGACAATTTAGTCACTTTTAGTGAACAAAGAGGATTGGTATGAGCTAGGAAGATGAACAGTTCCCAAATATTCGGGCCCTCTAATGTGTGTGCGGGTTATACTAATGCAACAAAGCGAAGCTTATGATTCATGTGGGATAGCTACCTAGCTATAATCTGCTGCACGTACGTAGTGCTTCACATTGGCTCATTGTTTTCTCTGATTCTCTACCTCATCCTTGATACCTCATTCTCTTGTTAAGAACCAAAAACCGGCCTGTTAGTGTTTCTAATCATTCAAAGTTTGTGCGTTATTGCATGATGAAACAAACAATTGCTATCTTAGCAATGCGGTGGAAGATAGAAATGAAGAAGGAACGTACGCATATACAAAAGCGACTGACATGCAAGAAAAGTCGTACATGGATTCTGATCCCATCATATATTATACGAAATTTGTTACATGTTTATAATTTACCTTTGAATACCAATAACTTCAAGATTTCCAACTCTGCCTTGGTGGTATCCATCACTAACATCATCGAGAACAGTATTAATTTCCTGCATTTGCTTTAACCTGCACCATCTTCTCGATTCGTTATTCAATCTTCTGAGTTCTGAGACCAACCGCGCCCGATATGTGAAACTCCGGTCAGCGACTTTAAGTACCTGCAGGTTGATTTGAGGAGGGCTCCCTGTATTGACTCGTGGCCTTTTGATCGACAGCACATCTTCTGTATCAATTAAGAACATCTTCATCAGTAAATCATGCATGTCAGACCTCAGCAGATCGACTGATCGAGTATGACTGAATATTTGTTCAAATTAAAGAATCATTATACACCAAGTGGCAGTGGAAATTATAAGAAGTACATGCATGGATTGTACTAATTAAAAACATGAAAGGATACGAACTCACATAATTGCAACACTAGGCCATATACATCATCAGACGACATTTTTCAGACGACATATTTTGGACGATTTTGAGTTTATGTCGTCTAATTAATTTTTCGACCCTTCAGACAACATTTGTGAAGTATAAGTCGTATGAATGCCATGTTTCCTTCATACTTCTGGATGTTGCTCAATTTGTCTGTGATATGCAAAATTTCAGACGGCATATATATGTAGTGTAAAAAAGCAACATTTAGCAACTTTATGGTAATACGTCGGACAACATATAAAAGTTGTCTGTGAAAGAATGCGAAATCTACTTTTAATCCCCTTTTTATGTACTTCATCTAACAACATATTAATGTTATCTGAAACAACCATAAATCTTTGATTTATACCTCCATTTTGAACCCTTAAATTCACTTATTCAGACGACAAACAAATGACGTCTAACAAACCCATAAAATTGAGTGTACGAACCTTGTAATGTATAACTTCAGACGACATATGAAAGTGGTCTCTCTGACCCTAAAATACTCAATTTATAATTAAATATTGAGTTTGGTTACCTTTTATTGTATTTAATAAGACGACATATAAATGTCGTCTGTGGGAACCTGATATATAAGTTTGAAAAATGGCTCAACCTATTAATCTATTCATCAGACGAGGTTAATATGTCATCTGTATGAACTTGAAATATTCAAATTCATTTGAGTTTGGGAGAGGGCGCCAACCTTAATGTATTCATCGCACAACATAAAAATGTCGTCTGGACCTGAAATATTTGAATTTGGGCGCCGAAATTTTCCCTCGCTTTTCTTCAATGTGAGACGGCGATTATATGTCGTCTAATGTTGTAAATAAGTGGTCAACATAAATTGTGCATATTTTCCAAACGGAAACGCTCTAATCTCCTCCGACCAAAACTTATATTTTTGATTAGCCGGTACTCAAACTCTTGTTAAGAGTAGGAAAATAGATCTATGTAATAGTTTGGGCACTTTGATAGTGAAACGATTATGTACTTCTTGCGAAAGCTATAAGAAAGTTTATGTATATATGAAGTTGACTCTAATGATCGAGACCTATAAGTTATTGAAAATGGATAAATTTTCTTCCACATACATATTTAAGTACTGCGATCATATCCAATGGTCAGATTAGGTAAATTTTGTTTCTTGCATATAGTTGTCATATAAAGATGTATGTTTACAAAGCACTTAGTAAACATGTTATAACACATTAGTACGCACGTTGTGATTCAAATGGCGGAAATAATTTTTTTTTTAAGTTTGAGTGTCAGATGTTAACATGATAGTGAATTATGGGTGTAGAACAAAATTCAAGCATTTTCGATAAAGTTCGGATCTCGGTCGATACGGTCAACGTGAATGGAATCTTGCTTAGTAACTTCAGACGACATATATATGTTGTCTGAAAAATACTTTTAAAAGTCAACACTTTTATCTAAACGAAAACCCTCTTATCTAGACCGACTAATACTTAAAGTTGAGATTCGTCAATTCTTATACCCTCATTTAGTGTCAACGAAACTATTTTATGTGAACATTTGGACATGTTTATCGACTGATCGTATCGCTTCCCGTGAGGAAAAATAGGAACGTTTTATGTATAATTGAAGTTGACTCTAATGATCGAGACCTATAAGTTATCGAAAATAGGTAAATTTTCTTCTACATAGATATTTAAGTACTGCAATCATATCCAACGGTCATATTAGGTAAATTTTGTTTCTTGCATATAGTTCCTTGATAAAGATGTGTGTTTACAAATAACTTGGTAAACATGTTATAGCACATTAGTACGCACGTTGTGATTCAAATGACGAAAATAAATTTTTTTCAAGTTTGGAGTGTCAGATGTCATCATGATAGTGAATTATGGGTGTAGAACAAAAATTCATGCATTTTTTTATAAAGTTCGGGTCTCAGTTGATGCGGTCAATGTTAATCGAGTCTTGCTTAGTCACTTCAAACGACATATATATGTCGTGTGACCAATACTTTTCAAAGTCAACACGTTGATGACCAAAATGAGTACGTGTTTAATTTGGTTAATTTAGAATGATGATTGGTATTAGTTGGTCAACTCAGACGATATATGTATGTTGTCTGATGAACACACCCTTTCCAATTAGCTAGGTTACAAACCCTTTGCACGGTCAACCAAGGATTGTCATTTTCACTAAGTGTTTGAACACACCCTTTCATTTTCAGTGTCTGAAAGCCGCCTCTCTCTTTTGTTTGAAACCCATCTCTCTCTGTCTCGACCTCACCATCTCTCTCGCAGTCACCATCTCTCCAGACCTCACCATCTCTCTCTCGACCTCACCATCTCTCTCGCAGTCACCATCTCTCTCGACCTCACCATCTTTCTCTATGTCTCTCTCGAACACAACAACATGTTTTCTCTCTCAATCAGGTAACCCAGTCTCTTTCTTATAAGCTGTGTTTGGTTCATGGAATCAAAACCTTGGGAAAGGAAAGTCTTTACTTTCCTGTGTTTGGAAGCAAAAGGAATTAAGCAGGATACTTTCCTGTGTTTGATTATTGATTACATCTTGGTTAATTTATTTGGATTGTTCTCTCTCTATGAAATTTTGCTTTCGGAAGGTGATGAATGATGGGTTTTTGCTCAATTGATCTGTTATATGTTGTGTGTTAGTCTCTTATTTTTCTGGGTCTGGGATTCTGGGAATTACATACGCTGAGAATGGGTATCTGACTTT
>NC_020493.1:10784807-10790237 GCF_000184155.1 Fragaria vesca subsp. vesca | reverse complement strand
AATTTACTTATGCGCGCGAACATATATTTTTGTTTATATATGTTGTGTACTTGGAAATGGCTACAAGGCTTTTGTTTAATTTAAGTAGTATGATCTACAAGTTTAATGCAGCTTGATTTCCTTATGGTTCATAATGTGTGAGGTTTGATTGGCATATATGGTGTAGAATGCACAGGTTTTTGTACTAAATTGAGGCTGTTTTACCATATGAACAGTACTTTTTGAGCCAAAATAGACAGGCAACATCATGCAACCAAAGACACAAATGTGTCGTCTCGTACTAGATCAAACAACATATGTAAACTCCCAAAAAACATGATAATGTAGTGCAATTAAGCATTAGACGACATATTTTACAGAATCAAACTCTATTAAAATGTCGACTTAGGATAGGAAAAACTTACTTGCTATCCCTCAACCTACATATATATGTGGTCCAAATGTCATGTAACAACATAAAACAAAAAAAAATTGTCGATGGATATAAGCTACCTCAACACATATATGTGGACTAAGAAGGACTCACAAGATTAAATTTTGTAATTCTTTAATCAGACGGCATATATATGTCAAGTAAAGGACCTCGGCATAACAAAATCATAACAAACTATGATAATGTTTCATTCAGTCGACAGTTAACTGTGGTAATACCAAGTCGAAAAGTAAAAATATGTGGTATGAATACAAATGCAACTACAACTAAATGTCGTATGACAGAAGCACCAAATTTTTTTTTAATAGTTTACAATGTGAAACGACAGATAAGTGAGGTTAGATCTTCTATATAACCACATATATTACAAGTTTTTGACGTTGTAAGCTCACACACTCAACACTTAATTGAAGTGTGATTTGATAGAAAAATCCAATAAATCAAATTATTCTCCAATCAATCCACACTTATATGTGGTAGGTATACAAAACAGACGACATTTGATGTGTCTTGTGATATGATATTACAGTTTTTGGATGCTTATTTAGTCCACACTTAACTGTGGTGTGTTTATTGAAATTTTTCAATCTTCACTCTTCTCAGACGGCATAAGATATGTCGTGTGATAGCATTTCAGACGACGGCTATTCTCCGTCGTCTGATAGACCATCACTCGACAGCTCCTCAGACGACATAAAAAAAAATGTCAAACGACAGACTTGGACTGTCGTCTGATGATGTATATGGCATAGTGCAACGTTCTTATTCTGCAGGATGCAGGGCTCGGAATTAGTGGGAAACATCTGGACTATGATCCTTGGCATGATTGAAGTTACTAACTAGAGGCCTAGATCCATGTTGAGTATAACAACGAAATTTATCTGAAAGTAAATTAATAGCAGCTTAATTTCTTCAATAATAATCGATTAAGCCTAATAATCGAAAATAATAATAATAATATATAATCGATTAAGTCTAATACTTGAATAACAACTTGTGAGGTCTGACTAGCTAGGGCGCCATGGTCACATTTATAGGCTAAGCTATGAGTACGTAGTGACTTTTTTCTTGAGTTACAATCAAACTCAAAGAGCTCGAAAACCAACTCGGGCTGTATGTAGTTTTATTTGTAAGCTGCTAAAGGAGTACGCGCCACAGTTCTGGGTTTGCATGTGGTAGGCCTGCAATTTTTAAACCAAAGACCGAAAATTCAGACCGATGTAGACCGAACTCCGATCGATCGGGTCAGGCTTTAAAACGTAATTTTCTGGACTGGGCTAAATTCGGACCGATTGAAAAACATTTGAATCGAGCCAGGTTCTTGAAGTCAAGACCTAATCCGGACCAAAAACACGAACTTCCCCAAAAACCCCCTCTTTCTTCTTCTTCAGAAAACCCTAACCTTCCATATGGATTGGTCTCATGGATCAAGGACGTGTTTAAGACTTTGGGTATTGGTTCGATTTCGACTTGCACAAAACCAAACCCTTGGATCAAAATCCAAACAAACCCTTATCTTAGAATCCCCAAATAAACATACCTCTTGCTGACCAGTGATAGGGGAGAAGAAGAGTGGATTAGATTTTGAAGTATGAAGAGATTAGTGATATCGGAGAGGAAGAGGGAGAGAAATTGGGTACCAGCTGACGTGCTCTCTCCTTGACGACCCTTCACCATTTTCAGACAAATGAAGTTGCAGCGGCTCTGCAATTTTTGTCGCTGTGGTTTTGTGAACTTCAACTATAGTGCGACCCAGCGAACGTGTTAGGATAATATTCCTATTCCTCTTTAACGTTAGTATGTTGGCAATATGTATTATATATGTATTGGGCTTAGCCCAACCTTGTATTAGGATTGTCAATGCTCATCGGCCTAACAATAGGTGGTTATCGTAGGTAGTTGTTTCCTTGATTGTAGGAGATCAACTCCATATATAAGTTTGTATACTGTTATAGCTAGCCTTGTGGATGAATGATATGAATGTGGTTTAGTTTATTTCTTTAGATTTCCTTTAGTTTCTTTGTTTTCATTTCTTGAATGGATAATGATCTTAACACCTGGTATCAGAGCCCAAATCTGGGCATGTTTCCGGTGAAGTATAACAGTGGTAACTTTAGCGATGATGATCGTAGGTCTTCAAATGGAGCATTTTTTAATCGTCAATATGACTACACTTACCCATTTCAAACAATGACTAAGTTTTCATAGCCAAATCATTACCCGCCAATACAACTCAACCATTTTACAACCATCATTAACTGTCACTGATTCCTTCATCAATTTTCTTATGTTTAATATTAAACATAATATACTCCCTCAGAGTACGTTGTAAGATGATGATAGATGACTTCACTAGCCAAATCAACATTGTGTGGAGGTAAATTCCTCTCAAGGGGGCACAAGGAAGACTCGATCATCCCTTCGGATGAGTGATGGGAGGAGGTGGAAGCAACACTCTTACCTTTTCTGGTGTTAGCTCTTAAAATATGTAAAAAAAAACAAAAAAAACTAAACACGCTCTCTAAAATAACTAAAAACTAAAATAAAGAGTCTGTTAACAATCAACAAACTTTAAAAAAAACAACTTAAAGAGCTAGTTTAAAAAATTATACAAACTACATTGTTAATGCGAGGTCCTAATAAATGTCCACAACAAAACACAATAACATTAAGAATTTTGAGCCATTTTGAATCTACAATATAGAAAGTTGTTACTAAATAACCTAGAAATTAATACTAAAAATAAAATCAAAAACAAGAACGACCAAAACAATAAAAATAGGGAAATTTTCGAGTTAGGGTTCTCACCATGGTGTCCAACACACAAATCTTCAAATTGCAACAAAATAACACTAATTTCCAACAACTCATAACTCCAACAACCTACAATTGAAGAAAACAAAGTAAAATCAAAGTTAAAAAACCACAAGAGCAAGAATTTAAAAAAATAAAAAAGAGCCTAGCGCACTAGCAAATCATCAAATCATCAAACTACAACAAAATAACACTAATTTTCAACAACTCATAATTAACTCTAACAACGTCTCTTAACTCTAAACTACAAAGTTTCATCAAACATCCAAGACCACCTAAATCTAAGATGTGGGCTTGAAATGGAGTAGAAGACGGAGTGATTTGTAGAAAGATAATAATTAATGTGACGAATTTTACCAATTCCAAGAGGCTCATAAACACTACAAGACATTAAGTCAATACTTCCAGCTAAATCTATTAAAGCTTAAACAAACAAACAAATGTTTATAAATGTTTAACAACAAAACTGAGTTAAAAGTAACGTAAGAAAAAGAATTACTGTAGCAGAGGGTTCAAAAGAATTGTTGCATATCTCTAATTTCAACGACACAACTAAGAAAGTAAAGACCCAATCTTTTGTTTTTTGTGTGTGTGTTTTTTTAGAAGACTCAATTTTTTGTTTTAAAACAAGAAGGTAAGCAAAACATACCGGATTGCACAAATCTTACAGGAAAAACTGGAGATTTAGGTTATCGTTTAGGTCCTGGGGCATTAATAAAGGATGAGAGGATACTAAACAATATATATATATATATTTTTTTTTTAAACTAACATTCTTTTCCTCGAAAGAAGCCGAAAAGAATCAATGAAATGTGAGATCATCTTTCCTAGGAATCATGAGGTAAAAATCATTAGCATACCAGAAATCACAAGGTGCACAAGGTTGAACATTACTTTCCTTCTAAATAGACGATTTTTTGTGAGTGATGACAGAGAGCAAGAGAGTGTTGAAGTTGGGTTTAGGCGTTTATATTGTGGATTTGTGGGATTAGGTTTTGGTATATATAAATATGTTATATTATTAATAGGTAATGACAAAGTATTTACTAATCAAAATAGGACAACAAAAGAGGTCCTCTTCTTTCGTATTATGTGTTTTGAAAATTAATTTTCCTATTGTGCCTTAAAAAAAGTAAGAAGACGAGAGTTCATGGTGTTTTTTCTTGTTTAGAATCAAGTTCATGGAAACACAACGATATATTGGTTGTAGCAATGAGTTGTTTGTAAAATATTGTTGGAATTTTTTTTTATTAACAATTACAACAATCCCAAACTAGCTCTTAACTAAGTCTGAATGTTACAATATTTGATTTTATAAAAGATAGACTACCTCTTAACAATTACAACAATCTTGAACTACCTCTTAACCATTTCCTCTGCTGCTCGCCTGCTTTGTTAGCAAAAATAAACTTGAAGACAAACAATTGAGAATTACCTCTTGAACAACTTGCCATCATCGGACGTTTCTCCCCACTTTCAATATCGTTCCGGCACATTCCAGACTTAGGTACTCCTTTTGCTGCGGCGGTAAAGACCTAGTCCTCGCAGTATTGTCAGGCTCATTTAGAGCGGTGGCTGCAACCTAAATGAGGACTCCATCATCCTTCAGTTCTGGTTCAGACACCACGATTTCTTTGATGACATCCGGACCACCTGGACTTTGTTGCCACTATAACTATTATTTTCTTCTTGCTAATAGTTTTCACTAGGGTAACTGTTTTTTCTCTCTAACTAGCTTGTCAATTTGGGTTCTCTCTCTTATCATAATAAAATAAGAACATAAAGTGAAATTATAGTGTTTGATGAAGTGCAATGAATAACGGTGTTGGTTAAAGAAGCAATGAAAGTTAAATATTGTTGGGTGAGAGCAATGAATTGCAAGTCAAGTTTTGAGAGAAAATTGATGTCATGGTTTGCTCTATTTGAATTTTGAAATGTGGAGTTAATTCAACTCATTGGTCTTATTACACACTATATTTCATCACACCAGATCGAGTATGTCAAAAAGAGTATCAAATCCTCAATGTCCAACTATAAGGGAAAATTCTCATCTGCCCTAATTTTAAGGAATTTTTCCCACTAACAAAATAAGAATCTAAAATTCTCACTAACCATAACACTCCTAATGATTTGTTCCCTCTAACAAAATTTTCAGCTTTTTTATTATTTTTATGGATGAAACT
>NC_020493.1:10772841-10784420 GCF_000184155.1 Fragaria vesca subsp. vesca | reverse complement strand
TCTCCTGGAGCTGCTTCCAAATCCAGACGGATGTCCAGTCGTCTTCCTCGCCATCGTCGATGAAGTCCCTGAACTTGTTGTCGTTCACCGTGTCCTAGATCGGCTTCTCCATCTTGATCTGGAACCGGTCCAAGCTCGCTAAACCACTACCACCGAATCACAACGATTCGACGGCCAAGGATGACGGTGACTCATCCTCCATCGTCCTCGATCTCATCAGCTGCCAACTCCACGACCTCAACTTGGTCGAGTTACCGCCGATTTTCACCGAGCTAAACCCATCCTCTCCAACCTCACCAAGCTCTCCTTCCACCAGAACCTCTTCGAAGACGCCGCCGTTGAGCCGATCTCTGCCTGGATCGCGCTCTCCGGCCTCGAGGTTCGTACTCAATCAAATTTTGTATACAACTTTTTTTGTGTGTGTGAGATGAATTTGAAATTGAGTGATGGAATTGTGTGCAGGAATTGGTGCTGAGAGATAATAAGTTGAAGAAGATACCTGAAATTGTTTTGTTTTAGTTTCATTGTGAGATTTTGATTAGGGATCTGTAGGTTTTGATTATGCCTATATTTTTGTTGTGAAATTGTTGTTTTGTTATGAGTTTCAGATTAGGTGGATTTTCGGGTTGAGTAACTCAAGTGGTGTTTTGTTTGGATGAATGGATTATGAATCTGTGATTATGGATTAACGGTTCATGCCCTTGATTTGATTGTTGATTATTGAATTTGGATTTGGATTCAGGGTTATACTAGCCCCAATAGGTGTCCGAGAAACCATATATTCCCCTATATACCATTTTTCATGTATATTGCCCCCAATAGGAGGTCCTACTGACCCCAATAGATGATCATACTTGCCCCCAATAGGGACCTGTTACAAGTGACTGAAGCACACAATTAAATTCAAGGGTCATACTAACCCCAATAGGAGGTTCTACGTACTGACCCTAATAGGTGGTCATACTACCTCTAGTAGGGACATGTCATAAGTGACTGAAACATACAGTTAAGTTCAAGGGTCATATTACTCCCAATAGGAGGTCTTACTGACCTTAATAGGAGGTTCTACTGACCCCAATAGGGACATGTTATAAGGGATTGAAGCACACATTTAAGTTCAACGGTCATACTGCCCCTAGTAGGAGGTCCTACTGCCCACAGTAAGAGGCCCTACTGACCCCAATAGACCCCCCTACTGGCCTCAATAGACATCCTGCCACCGGAGTCCGGTCAACGGTCGCCGGAGTCATGGTCAACGGTCATCGGTTGCAAGAATCTGATCATAGATATTTATTTTAAAATAGACATTATATTGTTTTTATAATGATTTATTGTAGTTTATTTAAATCATTAAGGGTATAATTGTCTTTTTTCTGTTTAAGTTGGCTCTTAGGAATTTTAAAATCTGATTTTGTTGGTAGGAATAAAATTCTTAAAATTAGGGCTAATATGCATTGTCCTCAAATATAACTCATCCAAAGTGTAACCAAGGTGGTCTAGCTTCTTCCAATAACTCATCCCAACAAAAGAGAGTGCATGCATGGTCTTCCTCGCTATTATATATACGAGGTGGAGGGGGAGCCTCCGTGGTCAAACATCGACGGAGGCACCACTGGTACTGCCAGTGTCGGAGGCGTAGGGGAAGAAGAGAATCGAGAAGAGGCAGGCGAAGAAGATGAAGACGTAGAAAGCGGGGCTCCCCGCTCTCTATCACTACCTGTCTCTCCTAATTTTAGATATGGAGTCGAGGAAGCATAGGGGTGAAAGGTGATGGAGCAGCAACATCGTCTTCTAGGGCAAAGCTCTGCAACTCTTGGCTCCCTGTTTTCATCTCCAAACTCAAGCTTCTTTTTGTTTTTTTGGGTACAAATGAGGCCAAAGGCCCAGAGCAAAACAACTAAACAAACTCAAGCTTCTTCTACACACCAAAATACTTTTTCCCACTTGTCACAAATAAAATAAAAGAAATTTTAAATACACACCCCTTACTTAATACATCACCTATCAAGTTTTTCATTTCAGTATTATACTTAACTAGTCTTCTATCCGTGCAAAATACAATCACGATCACCTAAGATATGTGTGAGAGGTTAAATAAGTTTACCTATCAACCGTAGTTTTTATGATTATTTATTTATTTAATTTGTTTTGATTTTGATTTTGCTTATACTATAATAGTCCTTGTTTTTATTTATGTTAGTTAGTTCATTAAGGGTAATTATGGAAGTTCACAATTTGGTGAAGCTTTTGAGGGCTTGGCTTTATAGTAGTAGAGATGAGCAGTTTATTTGCATTTTCTTTAGGTCTTCCTCGCTATTTTTCTGTTAAATTTTATATTGGATAGTGTTTACCAACTTTCGTAACTATAAGAAGTTTGTTTTCTTTAGGTCTTCCTCGTTATTTCTCTATTAAATTTTATATTGGATAGTGTTTACCAACTTTCATAATTACAACAAGTTTGTTTGTTTTTTTTTTTTAAGTGTATTGAGAATTCGGAAGCTTTGAATCAGTTGAATGAAAATGTCATTGCAATATGGACAATATATTATTGTGGTGAACCTTTGCTCATTCACCTCTCTAATTAGCCGCTCATGTTGTGACTTATGTTTAATATTAAACCTAATATACTTAAAATGATGATAGATGACTTCATTAGCCAAATCAACATTGTGTTCGAGGTAAATCACTTCAGATGAGTGATGGGAGGAGCTGGAAGAAATAATCTTACGTTTTCTAGTGTTAGCTCTTAGCATATTGGTTAAATGAAATGGTGAGTGCGATACCTAAAACAAGTAAGATTACATAGAGAATATTTTTAGAGAACAATCAACAAACTTAAAAAAACAACAGCTTAAAGATCTAGTTTAAAAAAGAATTGAAATCGACATCTGTTTAGTCCTTGTGGTTTTATTTTAATCTGAATAGTCCTTAAAATCATAATTTTTCATCCAAATAGTCATTCAGATTCATTTTCTCAGTTAAAGGCCATAAAGACTAGTTGGATGAAAAATCATGACTTTAAGGACTATTCAGATTAAAATAAAACCATAAGGACTATTTGGATGAAAAATCGTGACTTTAAAGACTATTTAGATTGAAATAAAACCATAAGGATTAAACAGATGTCGACTTCAAATCAGAACGACTACAATATTTTACCTTTTAAAAAACTATACAAGCTACATTATTAATGCGAGGTCCTAAATGCCCACAACAAAACACAATGACATTAGGAATATATTGAGCCACTTTGAAGCTACAATATAAAAAGTTGTCACTAAACAACCTAGAAATACTAAATACTAAAACAAAAACAAGAACAACCAAAACAAATAAAAATACTGAAATTTTCGAGTTATGGTTCTCAACATGGTGCCCAAGAAACAAATCATCAAATTGCAACAAAATAACATTAATTTCCAACATCTCATAACTCTAACAACCTACAATTGAAGAAAACAAAATAAAATCAAAGTTAAGAACACCACAAGAGCAAGAATTTAAAAAAATAAAAAAGTTTCTACCTCCGGTAAAGCTACAAAGTACCAAACATCCAAGACCACCTAAATCTAAGATTTGGGCTTGAAATGGAGTAGAAGACAGAGTGAGTGTGTAGAAAGATAACAATTAATGTGACGAATTTTACTAATTCCAAGAAACTCATAAACAAAATAAGGCATTAAGTCGATATGTCAAGCCAAATCTATCAATGCTCAAACAAACAAATGTTTACCTATTTTACATGGAGTGGTGAATGAACTCGGATCTCTCAACTTTGATGAAAGTATGTTTTCATAGTTTGAGCGTAACTTGGTTACGATTGCCGTTGGAACAGGTTGCAAATAATTATTTTAGCTGTTGCAGAGAAACTTGCTAACTTTAGCTCTGTTATAAGCATCAACCATATATTGTTTTTTTTTTTTTCAATTTATTTGTTTGATATACGGTTCCTTACAAAGCCATGGGCTCTTTGGTTAATTATCAAGTGAAAACAAAAGGGAAAATGCTCATTCCAGTAAAACTACAAGCGTTTCTAAAACCGTACATTCTCAAACAAAAAAATAAAGCTAAATCCAGTATTACTAATCCAAGAGATTGACGTCGGCGATAAAATTGTTCCTGAGCTCGGAGACTGTCTTCTCCGCCCCTGTCGGGAAAGCCACCACCAGGTGAGCCACTTCCAGCTGAGCCACCATTGGGAGAGCCACCGCTGGCGAAGGTTGGTCAGGGTTTCGTGGAGGCGTTCTCACCAATTTTGGAACAAAGCACTCACAATATATTTTTGTCGACTAAATATTGTTGAAACAATCTTCCAACTTTTATAAGAGTGCTCATTTAGTTTCGGCGAGATCCAATGAGATTTGACGACAACCCGACAAACCATATCGGGCTAGACAACCAATACATGTAGCTTGATTTGATCGAAGATGATCTATCACCATCATCGACCACGAATCCTCCGCTTGTGCTGCCACCACCATCGTCTGAAACCAAGAAAATATGTACCCTTGCATCCCTGACTAGTCAATGGAGCATCGTTATATACCAACAACTCGTCCGACCGCACTCGACAAGCGATGGCGAGGCCAGAGGCCTACGCTAATGTCGTTGCGCAGCTGGACGAGCACAAATGCAATCCTCAACAAAGCCTTTGCTTTTGGAGAGTGTGAGGCGCGTACTAGTGTTTTTTTTTTACTTTTTGTCAATCCCCTTTAGTTCAACCAACCCATAAGGTGAAAACCTTAGGATAAGAGTTTGATGAGAAAATACGTGACGCCATAGATTTGTGAGTGGAGAATTTCTCAGACACCCGAACAAATTGTAATGATTTTCTTAAGTTTTGGAACTATGAAAAATCATCTAAGGAATATAAAGATTAACGCATGTGCAGTCTGAATTGTCGATTCAACTAAGTTGTCTAATTGAGGTAAAGAGAATATAAAGGCCGAGATGCACCAGATTGCACAAAATCTTATAGGCTCGAGACTTTGTTCCTCGACCCAAGACGGTGAAATCAACGGTAACTCCACTGTGGCTCTATCCAGTGACGATAAGGCGGCACACCTATCTGGCTATCTCAATGAAATCCTCTCCTCGTTGCCTACCTCTCCATGTCAGATTCCGCTCATTTTTTTAAATAAATGTGTTCACATCAGTGACATCACTGAGTGAGTTAGGTAAAGTTACTCCTACAAAGAGGAATGCTTCTACCTTTACATAGTTTTCTTTAATTGGTTGAGTAATGTTTGTGTTACTAGCAGTAACTCTATAAACTTATGTAGAATTATTTGGCTCTAGCGTATCCAGTGGCGTGCTTGACATATAGTTTCAAGTCGAAGATAGTTGCATGTGAGACTAGTTTACCCTTGATAACATAAATTACTCTTGGCGCTAACATTAACATTACAATAGATAAGTCGAAGCTGGTAAGTCGAAGTTTTGCATAATTTACCAATACGCTATAGCTCAAAATTATTTTTGCATTGTATCAAAAAAAAAAAATTAATTTTTGCATTCTTTACATGCATGCTTAACTTAAGGATATAAATCATGACAATCAGGTAGTGACAAGGTTGAGTTCTACAAGAAACTTGGAGCTGATGCCTGCATTAGTTTCAATTACAAGGACAAAGAAAAGGAAGATGACTTTATTGAAAGGGTAACTAAAGAAACAGATGCCAACAAAGGTTTTGAACACCTAGGGCAGCTCGTCTTGTTACTTCCATTCTTCGAAGTTCGTTGCAGTACTAATCTGTTAGAAAAGAGAAGAATGGCAAAAGTATGAACAGATCGAGGCGGCGGGATGCAGCGGGTATCTGGGTACAAAGTGGGTTGAGGATCCGTCGTTTCGCAGTCATTCAGAGATTTGTGCTTATTGGGAATTCTGAAGTAGAAAGTATAAGTTTTATACACCGGTTCTGAACTCGTAAGAAAGCTTTGGTAGAGTGCGTTGTTGGTTTGGTAATAGGTAGAATGGGGTACACCATTACAAGTCTGCGTGCCAAAACAGGGGCCCTTATTCAGGTTTTGCCATGCATATGACAACTGCACTATCCATGCATTTCCGCATGATGAGCCTGGAAATTTGAAGGCGTTCAGTTGGAGTTGAAACTTGAAAGAAATATCCCCAGTGACAATGGAACCAGCATGGCTGAAATTCCAGAAATTGCAGGTGTTGATGTCATATTAAGTAATTAACCTCCCGACTGAATATGCCGTGGAACAATGCCTATGTTAAGCAAGGGAGGACAGTTATTAAGATCAATGGTTGCTGTTGGATGCTACCGAAAGATATATATTAAAGCTAAGACTCCACAGCCAAAAAAAGTGAATTCTGAGCTTGTGGCGAACGTCAACATAGGAGGTACTAGACTAGAATATACTTGGTTCCTTTTTAATTTCTTGTGCAAAATTTATCCATCTTTTGATACTTAATACTTTTTCATTAATCATAGTATAATACCGAAACCGAAGGTGAAATCTTGTGACCTACTATTCTTTTTCAAAAGAAAAAAAAGAAGTTTATTACATTAAATTGTGAAAAGGCTAGCTACTGGTAAAATTCCCAACAAATCAGATGAACACTTCCCAACAAATCAGATGAATGCTCCTGCTAAGCCTAAACTGTCTAGGCTTAACACATGCATCAGTTCTGTTCAGGATATATAAGATAATGACTTATTCCCACATTCAACCCGGAAGAGCAACTGTTCCTGTCTTAGCAATACTGCTGAATGAATCATCCGTATTCTGGATCTGCAAAGGGAAGCAGGTTTTTGTTGCTCCATATGTATCTTTCACTACTATTTTTTCTTGTACGATATTGATATTGAGATGTCGACGAATCTTGTTGTCTCTACTGTAAGCATTGGGTGAGAATAGGCTCTCTACATAAAATACATATCCAGGGGGGAGACATATATAATCATCATTTTGAGTCGAAAGATACCTAACTGAGTTTCTGTTTGCATTGTAGGAAGCCACATTCCCCGCTATACTCAAGATAATTTCCCCCTTCTCATCGGTAAACCATGTCAGCGGTTTTAAGCAGCCAAGACAATTTTTATCTCCCCACAAAAAAGGGAGTTTGATCGATTTGGTCCAAGACTCTCGCACCCCATATTCATTCATCACCCAGATATCAAAATATTCATCATTGTCGCAAGCAAGCAAGCATAAGCATCCTCTTGAAGCCCCCACTTCCGCGAGTATAGAATCATAATCAGGTTGTGGCAATTCTATGTATGTCTCGGTTGTTAAATCAAGAGATATGATTACCCTAGTATCACTTAGTTGTCGATCCGCCACCCAATGTAGAGCTCCACTTACAAAAGCAGCACACTCGTCGATAAACACATAACCAATTGGTGAATCCCCAATCCTCTTCCAAGAGTCTGTTCTTAATGAGTACATCATGGTTATATAACTACAGAAACCTTTCGGATTGAGAGCTTTTTCTTTAAGATCACTCAATGTAACCACCTTGTAGTCGTCACTATTGCAGTCATGACCGAATCCATACTTCCATCGCCGTACTTTCCCTTCTTCCACTTCAGAAATACAAGGTAATATTTTGGAGCCTCTCGTACTTGGATTCCAGAGAATGATCATGCCATGGCTACATTCTTTTACGCATACCAAACCGTCGCAAGAACCCATGACACAATAGTTGGATTTTTCGATCCCCAAATCGATTGAACGTTCACGGACTACTATGGAATCATGAAGATGGCAGAAAGTTAAATCGTTAACCAAGCCGAACGGATTCATGATTAGTCTTGAAGGGCTGGTGGTAACTTTTGATGAATACTTTTTGACGAATTGTTGACTTGAGACCAAGGAACACCATGACTTGCACACAACTCTCACTCGCAACAAGGATTTGATAGGAAGTTCTGCAAGTATTTTGGCGAGTACATCGAGTGGAAGGTAAGGCACGCTTGGTGATCCATGCATTGGCTTCTCCATATGTGCGCTCCTCTCCGACAAACCGTGCTTTATATCGACTATAAAGCACAAGATATACTAAGAAGATATTGCATTAGTAAGCACAAGATATATACTAACAAGGATTCCCTGCTAGTTCTAATTTAGTTAGGAACGTAGGATCTTTTACTCTAAACATACTAAGAAGGTGATTATTCTAAACATACTAGGAATGTGATTATTTTTTGTTGCCATGGGAATTAAAATTTGCACTCCTTAATTGGTTTACAACCCACACTCATTCTTTCCTTTCTTTAGTAACGTAAATTTTGATTTAAGTATTTAACATGTCCTATCAGTTCGGGATCTCATGAGGGTGCCAACAGTCCACTCCCAGAAAGTTGCAGATGAAACCTTCGGTGAGTAGGATTCCAAAACCTTTTTGGCTGAATTTTGTGATTAAATATGGTGACTTTATTTTTCGGTCTTGGAGTTACGTACGTACTTGCATTATAATTAGTTCCATACTTCCATACATAGGAAAAACGTACATGGATTCATTTGTAGTGTTTCTTGCTATACAACTTGTAACTAGGCTAGGGTTGAACTTCTTGTTTGATTTGGCGTCCTTTTCCTGCATCTTACGCTTCTCTTCTTCTCAGCATCCTCTGCAACCAGGTCACTAAAATCCTCCGGCTGACGACACAGCTTCTCCAACTCCCTGGTATGTTGATTTTCAGGTAACACATTTTCAATAACATCCAACTCTTCAGGTAGTAGTAGTCACATCCGATCCACTTCATTTCTGCTCTATTGTCTTGGCAGCAATTATTTCTTCCTTCTCTTCAAGTACTTGGTACAAAAGCCTTTCACCTGTTTCTTTTCTCTGCTTCCACGTCAGGTATTGTCCGATCAGTTCCACCACCTGAAAAGCTATCTACAATTTCCATATCATCCTCTAATCTTTCTGTTTCTCTTCCTCTCCTTCCTCCTCTTCTTTTTCTCCAACTCACCCCAACCGGCTCTTCCTCATGATCAGGCCCGATTCATTAAAAGGAGGCTTTCCCCAGCCCCCCGGATGGTAACCAAAGTTAGCTTCCCCGGGGATAGGAGCATTTAGCCCCAGGATTTTCAGATTTGGATATGATGGTGGAGGATCATATCTTCCTTTTCCTGCAAGTAATTTCTCTTCTGGCTGCAATGCCTTCATTACCTTGGCACCGGTACAGTGTTCCAGTATGCTTTCAGAAACACCAGCAACTTAGGATCATCTGCAGTTGTGTCTCATACCTCAACATCAGGCCTTGCACACATGTTTCAGTGGCGCAATGCTCATCTTCATTCGCTATTTCTTCTTGTTTGAAACACTATTCTTGTTTTTGTTGATCATCGATCCTCTTCTGAATTCGAGTCTTGTTGAGTATGATGGATACATCATTTTTTTTTCCCTCCCCAATACCAGGCGCGTCCTTGAATGAATTTTTTGAAGATTTGCTTGAAATCTGGATAAATGTCATTGTTTAACTCGGCTATTGCTCTGGAACATATTCAGTTTGAACTCGATCAACAACCTATTGACTTTTCTAAACCTATATTTCAACATCTTCCGATAATTGTTGCATATGGCTTCCCCCTTCCTACAGAGAGTTGCAACATCTCGATGTTGAACATAGTAATTCACTTAAAGGATAAGATAAGGCCCAACCTGACGTCCTGACCAAACAGTTTGCAATTTGCTGAGTCACTTGAGTGGCATCTTCAGTGAGTGCGGAATCATCTGTAACCCCCATTCAAAAGCATTTCTCTGCATCATATATGAAATGGATAGAGGCATTGGAAACTCTCCAATATGTAATATGTTACTTACAGAAACATAAGACAAGAACCCGGGGTTTCTAAAACAAAGACTAGTCAGTCTAATATTCTTCACTTAATCTGCAGGGTTCATCCAATTACTGTTGCAATGCAAAAACATTACTGCCTGTATGAAAATAATTAATTGAGCAGATTCTAGTATACAAATGTAGCCATGTAGCAATTGTTAGTAGAAAAGATGATCTTTTGGGTTAAATTCCACAATAAGACATGAGAGATATCCATGAAGACACTTGTAGAAATAAGAACCTCAAGATGTTTCTGCTTGTAAACAGTGTTTTGTTGTGCTATTGCTGGTTAAAGACTTAAAATAATAGTAACATATAATCAAAAGACTTAACAACATCATAGTAATACCTCCGGACGCCATTGGAAAACAGTCACAGGATAGTGGTATGCATGTACCGTGGAGAGATAGACCTGGTAGTAGTGCTACAAGAATTAGAATTCCTTATGGAAAAGAAGAAATTTCGGAATTGATTTGAAAAAGTGTAACAAGATCCATTACCTTATCATCTTCATTTGTACTGTTGTCAAGACAGATCTTGGTTCTCTGGCAACCTCTATGGTGACATACCATACTGTTGCATTGAATCATTTATACTCAAGTTACGTTAGGAAACTAACGTTTTGTTAAAGCAGCACCAAAATCAAAATGCACAGAAAAGCAGAAGCGACGGAAATCCTGGCTCAACTCAAAAAAATATTCAGCAATGTCATGATATAAGAATCAAGTTATTCTCATCAATCTTTGTCAAATGATAGACTACAGCTCAGCATCGTAACGAGACAATCTAAACTTTCTCAGACTCTATTCAAGAACAAACAAAAACAAAAAGCAATGATATATGTTTGATAGTGGGTTACCTTCTTTTACCAAAAAATAAAGGGTACCTTTGAATAAAAATATAAAAAAACAGATAATTTATTGATTATTCAAGACAGTGCCTACAGGCATAGATAACAAAGTTCATTATAAACTCACAAGGTGGCTTTGCATGACAATACAATCTGTACTCAACTTTCTAAGCAAATCAGACGCAGATCTGCAAACCAATGAGCTTACTTTAGCGGTCACAGAAATTAAATTGGCTGGATATTCGGTAACCACAGACGTGTCTAAATCAAAATAAGTTCATAATAAGAACATATGATTCTAGATATCCAACCAACCTCCCAGTTATGATGAGAATAAACGTCATAACCACTAAACAGAGATAACAAATGGAAATGCAGTTGTCTCACATGACTTCAAAGCTACCCAAATGATTGACATGCTGCTTCTACAGCTATAAAATCAAAACTACTGCGTTTCCTTTATGCACACACTCATAGAAGTCGCAGTTTGTTTCGATCATGGACGCACACAGTGTTTGGAGAAAACCTTGCAAGTTTTTTTTTTTTTGGATAAAAAAACTTGCAAGTTTCACTTAAAAAGCTTTTTATCTTTTCTTTTTTTAATTATTATTATTCTTTTTGTTTAATGAGAGCTAGAAACCACGTAAAGCTCAAGTACATACAACCTGGCAAAATTATATGACGAGGCATACACCTTTGAAACACAGCTCCCTCAATATTTATGTTCCCGGTAAATTGTAAAGTTGATTCCATATCTGCGGCACTGAATGACTCCAGAGCTTTCTTGTTCTGTTATGAAGAAAGAAAGAAATCGGTGATGCATGACACCGAGTCACTGAGACAATTCTGCATAAGCCATTGTTGAGACATACACACACACACACATATATATATATATGAGGGCCCTTCCAATAAGAGAT
>NC_020493.1:10755716-10772821 GCF_000184155.1 Fragaria vesca subsp. vesca | reverse complement strand
AAATTAACACTACATCTAACTGAAGTAAGGTGGTTCAAATTGACGACAAACAATTGTTCCATAATTCAACTGTGAATGCAAAGTAGTACATTCAACTTCTTCTAACACTTGAAAAGGGTGTTTTTGTTCTTTATAGTCTCAAGTTGTATCAGCCTAAGAAACCAAGAAGGCCTTTCACAATGGTGGGAATAGCACACTTGCAGTAAATAGTTGAGATTGTGTCATCATGCATAAGGTGTTACCCAAGAACCAGAAATCCTAGTTTACTTGTTTCAACAATTAAATCATTCAAAGATCAATTGAAAATAATAAATTTTACTGCTTTGATTCTGATCATCGAAAATGATTAGTAGGCATATATCGTACTCAAAAAGGACAGACAAAATGCAATTTGAATGACAGACTGAATGCTGTTGGAGATAAAAGTGAATTATGAGTTGGAGGGATTTACCTTGCTGATGTTCATTGTTAGAAGTTCAAAACCCAAGCAGATGGTATATAATGGAAAATGATCACCAGCATCATTCTTCTCTAAAATCATCTGCAGACGACAATAAGAGATTATCTCATATGAGTACAAGCATTCCTTTTGAATAATGGATATAGATATATCCTTAAGAAAAGAAGTGGAACTATCCTAGAGGAAAATTTGTGAAGGGAAGTCTTGAAAGTTGAAGTTTTTGATGCTAGCTGACCATGAAAACAATGCCACAATGATCAACTTATCTTTTGGGGTTGAAAGGTAAATCTTTAGGCCTGAAAAAGTAAAATAGAAATTAAATTAAAAAACATATATTGAAAAGTAGAATTCTTTCAACTAGATAAGACCATTAACAACTGAACAGTTCATAATTATTCAAAAGCAAGCACCAGAGAATATACTATAATAACCATGTGTAGGCAGTCTGAACTCACCGGAGTTTATATATACTATAATAACCAAAAAGCTGAGTTAAGCACCAGAGAATCAACTTCTTCTTCTTCTTCATCATATAGCTCAAACGAATCACAATCATAGCCACAAACTTCAACTATGAACTTTGATCAAACCAGAGGAATTACAAAGCGAGTTGAAGAAGTGATCACCTGGAAGAGAACATCGTTGTAGATGAGAGGAATAACACGAGTGCCGGCGGACTCAGCCAACTTGACGTAGGAGGCGGCGATGTACGAAGAACCGGTAACGGCGTCGTTTTGAGGAAGAGCCCCCTCGATTTGAGTTGGTCTTTCTATTTCTTTTGACATGGCCCTCTTGAAAGAAAACGAGTCTCAAGACTACAGTTAAAGGCAGCAGCTAGTTTAATGAGTTAGCTCTGAGAAAATCGAATTTCATAGCTCCTCTAACAAAACTTTGAGCTTATGGGGACAGGTCATTCACTTCCCCTGAACTGAACCAAGGTAAGGTTGTAAAGGCTGAACTGAACTAAGGAGGTGTGGGTCTTGGACATGGGATATAACTGGTTAATGCCACATCAATTTGACTACTAACCAAGGATGTAAAAGCAATGCTAATAGATGCATACAAAAAACGATTATGAACTTTCAACAGGTCGAGAAAGGGATAAGAGAGATCTTTAGATTATGCAGCTAATTAGTTCAAACACAAAATCAGTACATCTTTGTCATGAAAGTCTGCAACACTGCAATTTCCTGCAATTAAAGTACCCCTTTTAATTCATCACCAAGTATTTTAACTTCTACCCCTTTTAATTCATCACCTAGTTTTCTAACTTCTCACTAATTCTGTACTCCATCCCTTTAATTTGTCACCAAGTTTTCTAACTTCTCCTCACTAATTCTGTACTCCTATCCTTGATTGTTAGCCACCTTTCTTCTAATCCTTCTTTCTCCTCTGTGCAACTAGCACCTCTCTCCTGTGCAGCTAGCACCCTGTTTCTGATCCTTCTTCTCCTCTGCAAACCTTTTTCTCC
The DNA here is from genome assembly GCF_000184155.1 of Fragaria vesca subsp. vesca. Classification (NCBI taxonomy): domain Eukaryota; kingdom Viridiplantae; phylum Streptophyta; class Magnoliopsida; order Rosales; family Rosaceae; genus Fragaria; species Fragaria vesca. The sequence continues at coordinate 10,770,890 of NC_020493.1, read as the reverse complement.
TTGGCAAGTTGGGCAATCCTAATGCCTGGAATACAGCAGTTACTGTTAATATCTTTACTTCCATATAAGTACACACCAATGCAGAAACAAGTCTACCATTAAATAAAGTTTAGGACTAGTGTTTACCAGAAGCCAATTATTGTCAAATCTATCATCAGGAATCAGTAGGATCTTTCCGAGATGCATGCCGCTCTCCATGAGTCGGTGTGCATCTGAAGCTCTGGAGAATGGAAAACGGTGTTGGACGACAGGTTTCACTTCTTGCCTTTCAATTAGAGGCCACACATTCCTTTCAACCTCATTGACAATTCTTGTTTTTTCTTCTATAGGTCTGTACCTGAAGCCAGCAACTGCACACAAAACCATCAAAATAGATATTACTAGTCTATACTCCACTACCTTCACACAAGAACAGGGAGGATAACTCCAGGGGATAATAAATTGAAGGGGAACCAAATCAACACAACTATATTTAATCCAGTACTATAACAATTTAAATATTTCTAGTATCATGTTATTAGGTACCTCCAACATTGTTATTTTCCTGAAGCACAGAACCTACTTTTTTCGGTTGCGGAAGCTGGTTTTTAGTATCATATGGTAACATCCAACACAACCCAATCTGAATAACTGTCCCACCAACCTTTACGCAAGCATTGTTCGGCCCAATATATTGAACAGGTAGGTTACTCAACACGACATCAACACCTGTCATAATATCGATATGTCTTCTCATTTACACAGTAACTAAAAATTAACATTACAAGGTACAGTACTCTTGCAGTTATTTGTAGGGGTTGATACAAGACAACAAACCTCTGTTATTTGTTTCTTCCCTCACCCTTTCACTGAAGCCATCTTTCTTGTCCTTGTAATTGAAACTAATGCATGCATTAGCTCCAAGTCTCCTACAAAACTCAAACTTGTTGCAACCTGGTGATCATGATATATATCCATAAGTACATATAAAATGAGGAAAATAAAATAAAATAGTTTTCCGCTAGATATGAAACACTGCAACTTACTTGAAACTGTGACAATCACATTGACTCTCAGGGCTTTAGCCAACTGAACCACAAATGAACCAATTCCCCCGGATCCCCCATGAACCTGAAAGTTGACAGTAGTTCAGGGATATATGAAAGCATTGCATATGATAAGAACAAAACAAAACTGAACAAAAGTATTTCATGCTAGAGCTCTCTAATGTCATGGATATTTGACTCTTATAACATTATGAGGGTAAAACCACATAGGACCTAAATAAAATTGGTTTTCTCTTCCTCGTTTAATGTGGGTAAAATTCTCCACAGCAATTTGAATCAGATTCTCATTCACAGCAAATCTCTCCAGTTGATATGTCATTGATTCGTAAGAGAACCAAGGCTAACACACAGCAACCCTCAAGATCCACATCAACTAAATAAAACCCTAAGTTGATCGATTAAGAACAGTCCGACAGTAAAAACCTCACATCCGTAGCACAACCAAGATAATGTGCAAAATCAAAGATCGATGGTTACTTCAGATAACTGAAGGACCGGAACTTACCAAAATACTTTCCCCAGCAATTAGCCGACTCCTACTCCCAGGAAACCAAGGGTATAGCTTCTTCTCAACAACAAACACCGCAGAATAACCGAAAATCGCCCCCTGAGGAAGCTAGCAACATTAATCCAAAATGTCTGTTGGAACTAAAACAAAAGCAACACTTGAATGGACTGAATGTAAACTAGTTCTGAAATTACCAAAAAAATTTCCCAAGCAAATTGTGGACGCCTATTCCCACTATGATCACGCGGTTTCAATTTACGTTTTTTCCGCATCTTGGTAATTCCATAACAAAACCCTCTGAAGAACATTCTTGTCATCTGAAGAAATAGCATCCACCAAAAGAGTATTCTAATCAAAATAGTATTCTGAAAAACTGTTTCAAGAATTGTAACATAGGTTTGAAAAATATACCAAACCAATTTTTTCAACAGATAAAGAAGTCCTGCTGCCATCCTTCACCAGTGGCAGCCAATACTCACTATTTAGTTTATCCCTGGTAAACAGTGATACCCAAACACTGCAAGCTACCTGCGGAAAGCTCGCAGCCTCCTCCAGAGAAATGTTCTTTGGGATTCTGAAAACATGTCCTTCCGGAACAGCCACTTTCTCACCATAGCCTCCACCCCTCAAAACAGCACATACCTGTTTCCTAGAATGTTAGACTTCCTTTTCTCTCAATCCAAACAATTGCATTGGAACTGAAAACGAGCAACAAATTCCGAAATGAAAAATTACCTCTTGGCCGATTTTCCACCTCTCGACATTTTTCCCGACCTTCTCGATAGTTCCCGAACATTCCAGACCCAGGATAGACAGGCTTGCTTGGGGCGGCAAGGACCGCTGCCTCTCAGTCACATCCGGCTCATTCATCCCGGCGGCCGCCACCCTTATGAGAACTTCATTGTCCTCCAATTGTGGTTCGGCCACCTCAACAACTTCTAGAACCTCCGGAGGACCCGTAACTCTCGCCAAAATCGCCTTCATCATAAAAGGCCCAGATTCCTTAATTTGATTCACATGAATGGATCAGATTCATTGATATAAAAAGAAAAACAAAATTAAATAATAGTAACTTTCTGAAATGTTTAATTAATGTGGTACCAGATAAGGGTTGGCGAAAACAATCTGAATATGGGCTCGACTTATGCAGGGAGTGGTTGATGGCAAGTTCTTCTACGACCTACGACGAAGGGATTGAAGTCTGAGGCTTCTGTGTGTTGTCGGCGACGACACTGGGCGTAGGAAATGTGGTGGCGTTTTTTCTTCTGGCGGAGGCTGGTCTGCAAACCTGATTTTAGAGGACCGTGGTGTGGGCATGGGCCTTTGGGCTGAGCCCATTCTCTTTGAGGCTGCTTAGGTCTAAATTGGGGCTACGGTTTTAGGTTCTAATTTGGTTTTAGAATTTTAACCCAATTCTAATAGACCTTTTAAGTAAGTCTATTAGCACTATTAAGTTCTTTTTCGCTTTTTTCTTACAGTATAGAAATTAAAGATCACTGAACGTGTAATGATGGTCCTTAACTTGCTATATATATGACATGGAAAGATATATATCTGTATCATTTTAGCTTGAGTAATGGAAATGCATTGATGACATTCAATAAAAATAAAAAATAAAAATCTGATACCCAATGATATGGAGAATACTATGTCATTAATTACATTTTGCAATGACATGAAATTATTTGTTAATACTTTTTTATTTAAGAAAGTGGTACTTTATTTACATGAGATACAATTATAATTAATGTATAAGTATGGGAGAGCCAAAGATAACAATCCACTGTCGAACATGAAAGTTAAAAAACAGAAGTACAAATATGTTGTCTGTAACTTTCACACAAAGCTACATACTTACTTAAAAGGTCTTCACCTCTCTTGAAACCTAAATGTAGTAGCCTCGTTAAAACCTTATTTAGATAAAACTTCATGGGACAAAACAAATGTAGTAGCCTCGTTAAAACCTAATTTAGATAAAACTTCATGGGACAAAATTCCAAACCGAGTAGGGAAATATAGGATTATGTAAAACAACCTAAGTAGCTCAAATCATTTTAAATTGCAAACCCTGGAATATGCACTATGATCAATAATAGTAACTGACGTTTCCAAGTTTCGTAATTACAACAAGTTTTTTTTTTAAGTGTATTGAGAATTCGGAGCCTTGAATCAGTTGATTGAAAACGTCGTTACAATCACAATTGGGGTGAACCTTTAGCCGCTCTACTTTTATGTTTAATATTAAAACTGAAAAACAAAAGTCAAAGATATTTGTATAAATAGATTCCAAATAGCTTCTCTCAAGTCTCGATCATATACTGTTTTTACCTATTGGTAAAAGGGTCTTTTTTTTTTTTTTTATTTTAAGGATTGGAATAAGGATTAAAATGATATAAATTTGCAATGAAACATCTATCGATCGGGTAACACATCTAGGCATTTAGCTAGTGTTCGAATTTCATCATCATTGTCCATCTTCATCATACAAATAAACCACAAGCTAATAGCAGATTTGAAACAGATGCCAACATGGTGAATCAGAACTTGCATGGTAGCTCTAATAGTCTATATATAATTGTAAAATTCAAAATATCCAAGATGAACTAGCTAGATACGCTAGTATTAGCCAAGAAGGAGGATCAATTAAAGTCGCAATCGTCATCGCTGGAATCCATATGGCAACTATCTTCCCAGTGTTCACCAATAGCGTGACAATACTTACAACGCATGAGATACTCATAATGTTCTTCCTTGTGATCTAGATCATCCTCGTTTTCACATGGACCATCATCACAAATCCTACAAAGAGTTACATATCCCTCTGGTTTGTCCGGGCAATCTATAGTTTCGTGATCACCATTCTCACTACAGAACGTACAAAACATACGTTTTGGTTTCTCTTCATCGTTGCCTACTTGTGTTTCTGTTGTTAAGCAAAAACAAAAGAAATCTGAGATTGTAATGACGACCTTAAATTGACAAAAGTAGGCTCAACGAGTACATGATACTACTTCTCACAAACCCTAAAACAAATTTACAAAAATCAAAGGCATACCAGGAGATTGAGGGCGCTCGAGGTTCTTCTCCAAAACTTCTGGTTTAGGATCGGTTTTTTTGTAGTGGTGATCTCCAGCTGTGTCTGTGTCAAAAGCTCAGGATTTAGGTTATCATGCATTTAGGGTTGGTGCGTTAACACTAAATGAGAGAATACTAAACAATAAATTAAAAAAAAAAAAAAACAAACAAACAAACTAACCTTCTTTTCTTTCAAAGAAGCCGAAAAGACCAACAAAATTTGAGATCATCTTTCTTGGGAGTTCTGAGGTAAAAATCGTTAGTATACCAGAAATCACAGGGTGCACAAGGTTGAACATTAGTTCCTTCCTTCCTTTCAAATAGACGATTTGTTGTGCGTGAAAGAGAGCAATAGATTGTAGAAGTTGGCCGGGTTAGGCGTTAATTTATATTGGGGATTCGTACGTGGGATTAGGTTTTGGTATAAATATGTTATGTTATTATAAAGTAATGGCAAAGTAATAATTACTAATCAAATTAGGACAGGATTTGATTACTAATCAAATTAGGATTCATTCTCATCAAAAAAATAAAAATTAGGACAGGATTTGAGACCCTCTTCTTTCCTATTATGTGTTTTGAATTTTCCTACTTGCCCTAAAAAGACGACTCATAGAGTTATTTTTATTTTTAAGAATCAAAGAATATTCTTGAAATTTAAACAATAGATTTGAACAATTTGCATCTGCACGCGCGGAAGGTTTGCACTCGCGCGTGTGAATTACCGTTTTCAAATTCTGAAGATTGAAACGAATATTTGATCGTTGTGAGCACAAATATTGCATAAATTTCAAAGAAACAAGCATAAAAAACTCTCCGCTATTCCTTTCAAAATACGAATTGCAATTCCTATTCCTTTATAGTTGCAAATTTCTTCCATGCAATACCTTAAACGATGAATCATAAATAGAGTCTGAGAAAGTTTAGATTGTTATGATGCTGAACTGCATGTGGCATGGCCTATCATTTGATTTGACTAAGCTTGATGAGAATAATTTTATTCTTATATCATGACAAAGCTGAATTTTGTTGAGAGTTGAGACAAGGATTTCTGTTGCTTCTGCTTCTCTGTAACTATGGTTGCTGCTATAAATATATGTGATTATGATTACAAAGAAAAAATTTGATTTCCGTAAGTAACCCGAGTTCATAATGATTTAATGCAACAATATGGTATGTCACCAGAACGGTTGCAAGAGAACCAAGATCTGTCAAGTTTCTTTAAAACCTAGACAATTAACCAGTACTGATGAAGATGATAAGGTATTAAGGTAAGGGATCTTGTTCCAAATCAGTTCCAAAATTTCTTCTTTTTTTCTTTTTCCATAAAGAATTCTAATTCTTGTAGCACTAATACCAGGTCTATGTCTCCACAGAACATGCATACCGCTATCCTGTGACTGTTTTCCAATGGCACCCGAAGGTATCACAATGATGTTGTTCAGTCTTTTGACTATATGTTACTATTATTTTAAGTCTTCTACACCAGCAATAGCACAACAAACACTGTTTACAAGCAGAGACATCTTGAGGTTCTTATTTATGTAAGTGTCTTCATGGATATCTATCATGTCTTATTATGGGATTTAACCCAAAATATCATTTTTCTACACACAATTGCTACATGGCTACATTTGTATTCGAAGAATTTGCTCACTTAACTATATATCTTCATAAAGGCAGCAGTATTCAGGACGTCAGGTTAGGGCTTATGTTGTATCCCCCTTATCTTATCCTTTAGGTGAGTTACTATGCATGTTCCACATTTTAGGAAGGGGGAAGTCGTAAGCAACACAAATTAGAAGATGTTGAAATTTAGGTTTAGAAATGTACAAATGCGCATTAGAAGTTTATTCATTATTCAATGTGTCAAATTTCAGAATACACCTAATTAACTCTAAAACTTCTCAGTTAGATTTAGTAAACCTACCAAAACACCAGTTACCAGGTTTATTCTATCAAAATGATAGAAAAGCCGAAACTTATTACAATTCAATTTTTGTTGCTGTGAGGCAAGGACGTCATCAAACAGGCCACATTTATATTCATGATGTCTTGACAATCTCATCTACAATCACAGTCCAACGTACAATTTTGTGGGAAGGCAGGGTTTGCCAAAGGTGCCCTTGAAACTGCACTATTCTCGGTTTTATTTGAGTTTTTTAACTTACAATTTTTCAAATGCTTTTCCGATTATAGGAAGGGTTACGATAAAGTTTACATCTTCAAACAACCTTTACTCGCATATTTGTAAATCGAAGTGCAAATGGACATCTGTAACAATGGATAATGAGAGTGAAACAAACTGAATATATGCTCCTGAGCAATTAGCCTCAAACATCTGTTAACAATGACATTTTGCAGATTTCAAACAAATCATCGAAAGATTCATTCAAGTACGCGCCGGGTGTTGAGGAGGAAAAGAAAGATGATGTGTCCATCACTCTCAACAAGCCTCGAATACAGAAGAGGATCGATGATCAACAAATTTCAGACAAGAAGAAAAAGCGAGTGAAGATCGATGAGCATTGCGCAACTGAAACATAAGTGTTCAAGGCCCGATGTTCTTGAGGTATAAGACACAACCGCAGCTGATCCTAAGTTACAGGTGTTGCTGAAACCATACCGGAACACTGTACCGGGGCCAAGGTAACGAAGGCATTGGAGTCTAAAGGTCGTAGAGGGGGGTGAATAGGCCCTGACAACTTTTTGCTCTATCCTGCGCACAAGGATAGCAACGATTCGGTTATCCTGTTTGCTGTGAGACTAAGTTGTGTAAATAAAAATGCAAGTACTGAAAGTAAAAGATATAACACCAGTAAATTTTTTACTCGCAGAAACCCTGCAACCAGGGAGAAAATAATAAACTGCATGTCTCTAACTCTTGAGAGACAAAATTTTCCACTATTGTAAAAACATTTCTTACAAGACTCACAACTCAGAGGATGACACAATACCTAGCCATACTGCCTAGTCTAACTACTAGCACTCAACTGAACTTGCTCTCTTGTCACTCAAGTGTTTTACACATAACACTATTCTAACCTTCGAAGCAGAATTCAATTAACACCTTTAGTTAATTGTCAAAGACAGCTTTGTCGGGTTGTTGCATCACGTAGACAGATCTCAAGGTATGCAAATGCACAATGATATGAGTTTGAAAAGGTTTTAGTGCTCAACTCTAAGATTGACAATTACAATGAAGACTTAGAGATAAATGAGCAGTTAGCAAAATGCTAGACTCGATGACGGAAAACAAACAAGACTATTTTCAACAACCAAATAGCAAGAGAGGTCTTGCTCTCTATTTATAAGCCAAGTGCACAGCTATGAGGAAGCAAGCACGTTAACCACATCAACAAAGGTTATTTTGGACTTTAGCTACTTGTCTGAAAAACTAGGACAAATAGGATCATATGGATCTTTCCACTCGCAAGACAAAAGCTGAGATAGACTTTCCTAAGAGGGAATGAAGCCAAAATAATAAGACAAATGGTTTTGGAAAACTATAATAGTTTTAGTCAAGCATAAGAACTCTACAAAACCACTTTTCCTAAAAGGACACTTAGGACAGCTGATAGCTTGGGCGGTGCATCACATGGTCAGCTGCTAACTTGGTATCACAAAACCCAGCTGATCACCTATGGCTCAAGTCGATCATGTGGTCACGGGTTGGTTTGCCACACCACCCTAGACTGACTTAGAGCTCAAGTACTAATAAACTAATGTTTTACTAAAAGGTATCTGAAATTCAAACACTTAAAAACTGAAGCAAATACATTTGAATATGCACATGGTCAGACCCAACAGATATGATAGATACAACAGGGGTATCCATCTAATTTGGATGGCAAGCAGAGCTGCCATCCTTAGTAAATGAATGTGATGCACATGCATGAATTACCTGATGCACATGAGATATGTCAGGTTCTTCATTCTTCACTTGAGCAGTGTGTCCTTGTGTTTTGATCATAAAAAGATAGCCAACAATTCTTATACCAACAAAGTGAGAAGCGAAATTACTTGCAAGGTACACGTTGCTTTAAAAAGCCACCCTTTCAGCTCGCTGATTACATTTCTGCAATCGGACTTATCAGAGTAACGAAACTCCAATAGTCACTGGCGGATGCACGTAGGGGCGACTGGGGGTAGTTGCCCCCACTCGGTTTTTGGTTTTCTGAAACTGGAAGGCCATTTGCAGGTGTTGTTGGGTTTGTGTAATCCATTCCTTCATTAAATCTGTGGCTAATTTGAGTTTCTATCTGGAGTTTCCATCAAAAATAGTAAAGGAAAGAGAAATGAGAGAGAGATGAGAGTATAAACATATGATGATCTACCCTTCTGGCGCCCGCGAAGGAGTGAAAAGTATGTTCTTTTTTGTTGTTATTGGGTGTTCTTCCCTATTTTTGGTTTGATTTAGGGAAAAGATCTCTTTTTTGTTTCTGATGTTTGTTTTGTCCTCAGTTGTTGCTGGGCCTGGTTTTGGGCTTTTATTCCATATGCCAAAAAATAAAACGGGAGACAATCAGATTTGCTCATGATAGTGTAGATATATATGGTGTTATGGAGAAGAGACATAAGGATAAAACTCATAATAGAGGCAGTCAAAATTAACTAAATTCTCAAAGTATTTGCACATTATATTTGCTAAAATATGTACCGGTTCAAGTTTTGTATCATTCATCAAAGTTTTATTATGTGTTTGTTCAATTTTTTTTGCCCCCACATCCAAAATTTTTTACGTCCGCTACTGCCAATAGTCCTTTTTTTTTTTTTTGAGAAAGAAAACTCTAATAGTCCGAGAGGTTTTTACATTGACAAACACGATAGCAAGAAATTGAAGCAGAAGCAACAAGAAAGAATCCTGCCAAAGACGGGTACGATATATGGACAATTGGTTATCAGGTACTTCATGATGTCTTATTCAACCATTAGGTTAGGCCAGAGCTCAGAACACTTGGTGATCTGATGAAGGGAAAGAGTTTGATCAGGTGACACTGATGGATCAGATGAAGCCAGGTGGCATGTTGTCTCATGAACTAAAAGATAAAACTCTAGGGTTTGTCAGAGGGTGGTCCTCCAGCCGTGGCTCATTAATATGCAGAGACATGGTTCTCCACCATCATATTCAAATCTGAAAATCCCGGGGCTGAATGCTCCTATTCCTGGGGAAGCTAACTTTGGTTACCATCCGGGTGGCTGGGGAAAGCCTAGCCTCCTGTTAATGATTAGGGCCTACCTTTGTATAATTGTATGGGAACGTTTATGGTGTCCAGCAACGTAATCATGAGGAAGAACCGGCCGGTTGAAAAGATAAAGGTTTGCGGTAAGTTGGAGGAAAAAGAAGAGGAGGATCGGAGGAGGAAGCAGAGGAATAGAAACAGAAAGATTAGAGGATGATAAGACAAATATAGATAGCTTTTCCAGTGGTGGAGCTGATCAGACAATACCTGATGTGATTGAGCTTCGGAAGCAGCAGAAAAAAAAAACAGGTGAAAGGCTTTTGTACCAAGTACTTGAAGAGAAAGAAGAAAGAATTGCTGCAAGGGAAATACTTGGAACAAATCACACGTATGCTATTGGCGGCAGCAGCAGCCGAGACCACAAAGCATGAAAAAGGTGGAGCTGTTCAGTCGCTCAGAGGTCATAAAGCAGATAAAGTGGATCGGATGAGACTCTACTACCTGAAGAGTTGGATGTTATTGAGATTGAGGTACCTGAAAATTAAGTATCAACAAACCAGGGAGTAGGAGTAGGAGATGTGTCGTCAGCCGGAGGATTTTGATGACCTGGTTGCAGAGGATGCTGAGAAGAAGAGGAAGCGTAAGATGCAGGAGAAGGACGCCTAATCAAACAAGAAGTTCAACCGTAGTTACAAGTTGTATAGCAAGAAAGAAAGAAACACTCTACATGTAGACACATGAATCCATATATGTTTTTTCTATGTATGGAACTAATTATAATGCAAGCACGTACGTAACTCCAACTCCAAGACCGAAAAATAAAGCCACCGTATTTAATCGCAAAACTCAGCCATAAAGGTATTTGGAATCCTACTCTGCCATAAAGTTTGAGAACTTTGAATCTATAATGTTTAATTACCAATTAGCAGTGTTTTTGAGTGGACGACATCTTTGCAATGTTTTTTTTGTTATAAGCTTTAGTAGTAGATTCAGCCTTGGTGTTGAGAGTGATATAAACTGCTTGAAAAGTATATGAGCAGCATTGGAGGACCCTTTAGACATGTTAAGCTCTTCATGAGATTTTAACAATGCCACCGAAGGTTTCATCTGTAACTTTCTGGGAGTGGACTGTTGGCAACCTCATGAGATCCCGAGCTAACAGTAGACTGGAGTTTCATAAAAGACAATGAACTCCCAATAGGAAAGTAGCATCACGTAAATCTAAATTGCACTAGGAAATAAAGGAGGCTGATCTTCCAAACTTTATAAATATCTCTCTTATCAGTTCCCTTATATGATTGTATCCTTGCGTGCTTTTGTTATTCTGAAAATCTTTTACAAGCGCAATGGGGAACATCTTCTCTTTATCATGCTATGCCATTCTTTCTCGCTGCTGGGATTACATTACCGGACGACGAGCAACATATGTAGGGCTTGAAGAAGGAGCTTTGAGCAATCCCTCTCCTTCATGGGATGGTTGTTTTGACGATGACATGATTGCTGAGATATTGTCACGGCTTCCGGTAAAATCTTTAATGCGGTTTCGTTGTGTGTGCAAGTCATGGCTTGCCTTAATCAACGATCCCAGTTTTGCTAGGAACCAAACCAGCAGGTTGAAGCTTCTTGAGGCAGTCAATCCTGCTAGATCCATAGACTTCGAAGCAATATTAAAGGACGACGATCGGCTAGAATACACTGTCCTTCCAGAAGCACCAATTTTATGGGTTCTGGGTTCCTGCAATGGCTTGATATGCCGGGAAGAAGACAAGGGCGGTGATCTTATCTTATGGAACCCTTCTACTCGAGATACATACAAGTTACCGGAACAAATCAACACTAGATATACTTGCTTTTATGGGTTTGGTTATGATTCCACTAGTGAAGATTACAAGATCATAGTAGGCCTTAAATCCGAAATTACAGTCTTTACGTTGAAAACTGGTGCATGGAAGATAATTGAACAGTCCCCGAACCTTGAAATATTTTATGGGCAGGGGTGTTTATTGAACGGAGCTCTATATTGGCTAGATGACAATTATTCAAGATTCAGAATAATCTCTTTTGATCTAGCGGAGGAGAAATTTCAAGAGTTGCCACCACCCAATAATATTTGCAGCAAAGAAGCTTCTAGCCACCTTGATATTGGGAGAACTATTGGTGACCGTCTCTTCCTATATCTTTATGATCAGAAGCGTCATAAGTCCCAAACAGGTATTGCAATTACGATATGGGAGATGTCCAAAAATGGGGTGAATGAATCTTGGACTAGAGTTGTCCAAATTCCTTCTTCTAGTTTATCTAAACAGCATATTTTTGCTTATAGACCGATCACAGTTTTAGAGGATGGTAAATTTTTGATGAATCGGATCAGCAGTAGAAGCAACTGGGAGCAGTTAGTATTGTATGATCCAAAGGAAAACCGTCAAAAGAAATATAGACGCCTTGTTCATGATTATCATTGCATAATTCCCATATTATACCGGGAGACTTTAGTATCGCCGAAACCAGATAGATAGTCTTTGGTTTTGCTGTTTTAGGGTTTGGGACCTCTTATAGTTCAGTAACATTCAATGTTGGAGACAATTTCTTTATGTTTAGTTGGTTTTTGAGGTATACTAATATTTGTGTTATGCTTGTATGTTATTCAAATCTTCATTTGTGATCGAGCTTTGTCTCGGTAGCTTGTTACATATGAAATATACAGTGTAATCTTTTTACCTCCAATTTTGTATGTCGCCATTTGATTGGTATTCTTTATAACATATAAAAAGTTGTTAAAAAGCCGAAGGTAATCGCTTCAGTTAATCTGCTGATATTTGCTCAAGTTCTCATCCATCACCTGTATAAAAATTTCAGCATTCCGTCCTCAGTCCCGTTCATTGACTAAACAAACACTTAGTTAAATCTCATTCAGTCAACTATGTGAAATACAAGTACCAGACATCCATTCAACACCACATTGCTTGATCCATAATTAACATAAAACTACGTCACGATTTGGTGGATGGCAGCTGGCCAGTATTCCTAGTGAGATCGTCCTAGCGGTTTCACAATTCATCGATCTGCTTGTGGATAAGCTAAGTTAGAGGATGAATACATAGATGATTCACAGTGATGGTGGATTGCTGGTGGTATTTGGAGTTGGTAATTGCTTCTTAGACCCAACGGAACGCTTCTGGGCCTAGTCCAAAATCGTACTAAAGGAAGGAGAAGCTGCTAGCTATTTATAAATTAACTTCCTCTTGATCGTGCTCTTTCCCACAACCCCTCAGTTACTGTACTACAGTACATACATAACTTTTAATAAAAGTATGACATTTCTCTAAAAAAAATATGTATTCGATCTCATTAGTAATTTAATAAGAAAAATAAAATATAAATTATGTTCAAGTTGGTGATTCAAGAGAGAGGAGAGAGCTAGCATAGAAAAATTCAAGAAAATTATTCCTTAATTATAATGTTAAAATTTTTTGTTAATGTCAGATATAAGTTTGAAAAAGAAATTACATTTTGTTTTAGAAATTTGAAGCTAGCAGATAATTTCAATATTCCTTATCATAGCCAAAACGCTCTTGGATCAAGCAAACAATCAAAACGTACTACGTACTACCGAAGAGCACTATCAATGTATCATTCACTGGAAACAAGTTTAGCTCTCCTTTTCTACCAATGAGTATATATATCTGAATGACTAAAACCTGATCGACTAGCATAACTTCTCTACACAACATCAGAATAACTGTGAGTCGCATCTCCAATCCTCTGATGAGATACATATATATATATATATATATATATATATATATAGAAGCAAAGAAAAATTAGCAAAATTTCAAAAGTCACAAAGGTGCGGTGCTGCTACTAACATATAGACTTCCGGAGCAAGACGACTAGTACTGTTGCCTCGTTCGGTGACTCCATAAGAAAATGACCCTATAGTAGAGGTTTGTGCCAATTACATAGAAGTCCACTTTTAAACATTTTATTTCATATAAGTCCACCCAAACATTTTTACTCACATAAGTCCACCTAAGCCTAAATAAGGTTTTATATTAGGTATAAAAATTGAACAAAATTACAGACTGCCATCCAATAAAAAACATTAGATTTTCTCCTTTATATTTACAAAAATACCACTAGTATAAAAAGTCAACAACCACTCTCATCTTGGAAAAGTCTCCGGCCGACCTCCGGCGAGGTTTCCGGCTGATCTCCGACGAGATTTCCGGCCGACCTCCGGTGAGGTTTCCGACTGACCTCCGATGATGACAAAAATTACTACTACTAACTATAAAAGATACTACCACCAGCTACAAAAGCTACTATTACCGCCTACAAAAGCTATTACTGTGAGGTTTCCGACGAAACACAAAAATTACTGCCACCAGCTACAAAAGCTACTACCACCAGCTACAAAAGCTACTACCACCGCCTACAAAAGCTACTACTACCGCTTACAAAAGCTACTACTGTGAGGTTTATGACGAAACACAAAAACTACTACCACCAGCCACAAAAGCTACTACTGTGAGGTTTCCGACAAAACACAAAACTACTACCACCAGCCACAAAAGCTACTACCACCGGCTACAAAAGCTACTACCACCGCCTACAAAAGCTACTACTATGAGGTTTCCGACTAACACAAAAAATACTACTACCAGCCACAAAAGCTACTACTATCATCTACAAAAACTACTACCACCACCTGAAGCTAGATTACAAGTCGTCTAGCGGCCATCAGATCAGCACATGCCATGGCAGCAGCCTCTAGCTCATTGAAAGAAGGACGGATAATCAAAGTGAGAAATTAGAAGAGGTTTACATTGATAGCTCAGATATGAGGGTTTGAGAGCTTTCCACGAACTTCATCGAGAACGACGACGACCTAGGGCACAATCGAGACATCCACGTAAGGCCGACTGCGTCAAGGTCGAGATCGAGGCGTCGTCTTCGGCCGGCAGCGTCGTTATCGTCGTCGGAGAAGCAGATCGACACCGGAGATATAGGCCTCGGAATCAGATTTGTAAACAAGGTCGAGCGAGATGTCGTCGTCGGAATATGATATCTAGTCGAGGTCGTCGTTGACCGAATTGGAGATCCAGTCGAGGTCGTCGTCGACGAAACCGAAGATCCAGTCAAGGTCTTCATTGATGGAATCGGAGATCTAGCCAAGCTCCTCGACGATGGAATTGGAGACGCAATCGAGGTTGAGCCGGCAGCATCGTCGTCGATCTAGCGGCGTCCAGATCCAAGTGACGTTGTCGTCGTCTATCCGGCGGCGCCGAGTCATCATCGCCGGTGTTAGCTTGGACGCCACTATGGCCGGAGATTGCAGTAGCTCTGGCGGATTTGCATCTTC
>NC_020493.1:10742076-10755696 GCF_000184155.1 Fragaria vesca subsp. vesca | reverse complement strand
TGGGTAAAAAAGTTAAGGTGGACTTGTGAAGGAAAAAATGTTGAAAACTGGACTTCTATGAAATTTTTTATAGAGGTTTTTTTTATTCAGAGAGAGAGAGCTAGGGAATCATTAGGGTTTCTACTTTTTTTAATTTTATTTGAAAAGAAGTTTAAAAAATTTAAAGTTAAGGAAACAGTACAATAATTAACACATGCAGAATCATCAGAAGAATCATTACATAATTATTTGAAGCCCAAAGTATAAGAATACCAAACATTAAAAAACGGGTAAAAGTTGCACGAACAAAATATTTCCTTATCTTGATTCACAAGGAATAAAAATATTGTTTCCCGGTTTCGTTTCCGGCAAAGTATTCAAATAGTTCAGAAAGGGTAAAATGTTAGATACTGTCTTAGTTTAGAAGGAATAAATATATATTGTTTCCTGACTTGAGTTTCCAGTATTACTGTTAGATTGGGGTATATTGCTGTATAAATACTAACCCTCTAAGGCTCTAAGCTTAGTTTCCATTCGAATCACATTGACTGTTGCGAAAGACATTGGTGAAAAACGTACAAATTCTTTTGTAACTGACTGTACGGGGTGAAATCAGGTACGATCCTATATATAATCGAATACATGACCGATCGAGTTACTTATCAGAAATCTGTAGTTTGGCTGTAACTATCGTTTTGAATGTTTATGTTACATACATATTTTGATAAGTATATTCTTGCTTAAGGTTTATAAGTTGGTACTTTGTATATATCGATCAGTATATTCTCGATCACTTAGGGTTTATATACGTACTGTGTGCATGATTGATATATACGTGTGTGTAATGCAATAATGCATGGAGTCGTAAATAAGATATTTGACTATATATTAATTGTTCCTTGATTTATCTTTCCTTATTTCGACAGGAATATGGGGTGTAACAGTTCGAAGTACTCTTCAGGGGAACATAATGAGGGTACAACAATCGTTGCAATTCATGTTAACGGGAAGGGCATCGTGTTTGGTGTTGATTCCAGGTCTTCAAATGAAAAGTATCAAGGGATCCAAAGGAATCATAATAAACAGAGTGAATGGCGTCTTACAAGTAAACCATAATAACTACACTCTTCCATGCATGCATGTTTTTGGATACTAATCAACATCGAGTTTACGTAGCTATAAACTAACTTTCTTATTATATCATATACGATCAGTCACAGACGATATGGACAAAGTGTTTCGTATGTCTTCGAATTCCAACATAGTTGCCGTAATGGCGGGACAAGGTCAAAATTGCATAAAGATGTGCGAGTCGGTGAAAGGTAAAGGCGCAAAATCACGGCATCATCCCAAGCTTTCAGTTTCATTTGTATACGAAGAGATGATCAAATATTTAGAAGGTCTAGATGGCAAAGATAAAGCATTTGGGACTATCATTGCTGGATGGGATGAAGATGAGGTAATGAAAATCATCTCACTGAAAATTATCTTCTCTATCATTTATTCATACTCATGTAATAATCGATCATGACTTAGCTAAGCTTTTCTTACTTTATTTAATTGGCCGGTTGTAGGGTTTCCAAATTTGTCGTATATTCATAGTAGACAATCGAATTGTGAAAGACAGAAAGTGTGGCTATGCATCACTCGGATCTGGTCAACAGTGGGCTAATGACTTTATGGCATCCCGGTATGTGCTTAATTCTTCACAACCTAGCTTGCTTGTGTACGTACTCGTTATATATCTACTTAATTATTAACATGCATAAAACTAATTAACAACTGCATGCATAATTTGAGTTTCAAATACACTAATAATTAATTAACTTTAACTAACAAGCATATGATCTGCTTAATTATATATGCTAGGTATCATTATAATATGACCGTTGAAGATGCAGTTGACATGGTCCTAAAATCTTTATTTTATGCAACCTTGTACGATAAGTACAGTGGTGGAATTCTTCAGGGTACGTAACATCTCCATCTAAATCTATCTTCTTCTTCTCGGTTTGATTTTCATAGATTATTGATTCCCATGCAGAACTTTCAATACGATTCTCACTGATCCTTGTATGTTTGTTTCGATCCATTATCCATGACAGTTTATCTCTTGAACGAAGAGGGGTGTCATAAGAAATCTAATGACAAATCTTTGCTGGAAGCGTACTGTAGATTTTACGAACCTTGCCAGGAAGAAAACATACTGTTCTTGGTTTGTTCTTCGACGCAGCAGCCTTTTACTGCCGATGATCTCATTACTTGTTTTTTCAGGTACGATTAATCAACATTTTGCTACTTTAATGTAGTCGAGAAGATATGATTTTTTTACTTCATGATATAGTAATTACCGGTTAATTATAATTTTGACAGGAAATATGGAACAATGGCAATGGCTGGCCATCGTGTAGCCCATTGTGTAACAAAGAAGCAGCTAGGCGTTGGCTTCTACTTCCATTGTCTTGTGTTCAAGTCTGAGAATCAGGCTTCAAAAGTATATAATCAGATCGCGGCGGAAAATGGTCAGAAATCACGTCCTCGTGATTTATCTGTTCCTGAGATATATAAGAACTTCGACTACCGAGTGGAGCTGAATACTGGAGTCCATGGTCGAGATGTACTGGTGCCAGTATATGTGAGTCGGAGCTCGATAGATTTGTTGCAAGAAATGTTGTCAACGTCCAGAGTAAAGTAACTACAGGGATCCGGCCAGTACTAGAGAACCATCGACTTGCTGGACAGTCATCGATCGATCACCTTATCGAAGATCACAAACGCTTGGCCTTTGATGCTACTACTTTTAATTATCTTTTTTAGGAGAAAATTTTGTATAGCTAGCTTCAGTTCGATCAATGTCCTATTGTTGTTGGTTGGAGCGTACATTCGTACGTTACATCAATTGTTTAAGTACTTGATACCTCAAATTATCTTAAGTGGCTGAAATTTTTGGTTCTAGAGCTAGCTAGTCTCTTAAATTTGGTTCCAATCGAGACTCTTATTCGTCATATTTGCTGGGTTGTTTAGTGGTACCTCGATTTATGTATACCAAACACTCAATTTATAATTAATTGAACTAATACAATGTCATTAAAAACCAAACAAAATCTTCAGAATTAGAATAGAAAAACGTGTATGAAATCAGTATTTTGGAGCGGATTCAGTGCACCGTGGTGCGCTTGAACCATAACAGATTGGCAACGTCCGTTAGTAACAAAAAAAAAGTTAAACAACTATAAAAACCCAAGAAGACATCACCGGAGGTGGGGTCGGCGTTGCCAGTTCCCTCGCTCCCAAGATTGGAGAAGACATCGCCAACAAGGTTAACGTCCGCCGCCGCCCTCGTCATAAAGGCAGGAGCCCGAGTTTCACCGCAAGAATGCCCAAAACATCAAGCACATCGGCAACATCAAGGTTGATGACGTCATCGAGGTGGCTTAGATCATGAAGAACACCATATTCGTTTTTGGAAAGTTTTGGATTTGGTGGATGTAGATGGACAAAGTGTGAGTATTTGTTGCCCTTATAGGGTCTGGGGAAGACATGAATTTTAGGGGTATTAAGTTTCGAGGTCAGCGGTGGTGCGGTGGAGGTGGAAGCCGCGAAACAGCGGTGGATGAATCTTCTTTTCTTTTCTTTTTTCTTACACTAGCAATACATTTACCCTAGCCTCATTGTTTTTACCATGTTGATTGACGTATTGTGTTTTTTTTTTTTTTCTTCAATTCATTTTAACAGGAGTGGTTTTAAATACGCACTCCAAATAACTTAATACGCATCCCTATTATTTGATATTTCAAATCAGATTTGATTGGTATGTTTTTTTTTTTTTTTATTCCAATGCACAATAATGTGCTACAATACTATGAGTCAAACTCACAACCTCTCACTTACAATGAGAGACTTATGCCGCTAGACCAATTGGTACTGGGCGATTTGATTGGTATGTTAAATGACTAAAAGAGGTAATGTGTAATACAAATTAAATATTAAAAAAAACTTATATTTGGAAACTAATAATGTGAAATATAAACCAAATTAAAATATTAAAAAAGAAAACTTGTTTTTGGAAACTTATAAAGTGAATTAGAACAAATTAAATTTTTACGATCGAGAACTTATTTAGGGAAACTATTAAAGTAAACATAAAATTTGCAAGGAAATTTGGATAATCAATTAATTTCTTTTTTGTCCTTAAAGATTCATAATTTTCAAGTTTAGAGTGTCAAAGTGTCAAACGATGTAAATGTTATGCATATGAACACTGATTTCGTTATATTTAATATAGTTTCATTTTCACCCAAACACACTATTCACTATTCAGATATGTATTTTTCATCTTGTTTATCATTTTCATGTTGAAGTGTCAAACGATTCATAATTTCCAAGTTTAGAGTGTCTAAGTGTCAAACGATGTACATGCTATGCATATAAATACATATTTCGTTATATTTCACATATTTTCTTTTTCACCCAAACACACTATTCACTATTCAGATATGTATTTTTCATCTTGTTTATCATTTTCATGTTAAAGTGTCAAATGATTCATAATTTCCAAGTTTAGAGTGTCAAAGTGTCAAATGATGTAAATGTTATGCATATGAACACCTATTTCGTTATGTTTCACATATTTTCCTTTTCACCCAAACACACTATTCACTATTCAGATATATATGTATTTTTCATCTTGTTTATCATTTTCATGTCTAAGAATTTGAAATGAACAATGAATTTGTAAGAATTTCTCAAGAACTAACACAAGTAATAGATATGAACATTTATAAAATGTTAATTTATATAAATATATATTAATTATACAATAATAATAGTGTTAATATAGTCACATAATATGATATTTCATGGATTTTTAGATTAAGTGTATTTTAGGTACTTTGAGTTGTGTATTTAGTAAAATATTCGAAAGAGAAATTAAATAAGTGGTGTATTAAGAAAGGAATGTGTCTTAAATTATTTGGGGGTGTGTATATAAAATGTTAACGTTAATGTTACGTAATTGACTGAATTAAATGAATGATATGATTGTGATTAGTCAGTGACTATTGGTTCACTTGAACCATGGTACACCGAAGAACATTCGATGAAATCAGTATAGAGAATCTAACACTCAAAAGTGCAAACACAAATGTGAGGATTGCATATAACTAGCGCAATCGTACATATAGCTAGCTTTTAAATCATTAGATGTACTTCAATTTATAGTTTTGACTTTTGTCATGGGTGTGGATAAGTCCTCGTTTGGTTGTTATTTTTGAATATGGTCCTCCATTATGGTAAGGGATAATATAGGTCAATCTCTGTGGTTAAACTTTTATAAAGAGATAAAACATATGTCATTAAATACTAAAAAAAAAATTACGTTACTAAAGAAAGAAAAGAATGAGTGTGGGTTGTAAACCAATGAGTGCAAATTTTAATTGGGAAAATTCCCACTGGCCCTAAATTTAGACATTTTTTTCCCACTAACAAAATAAAATTCTAAAATTCCCATCAACTCAATTGACTCTTAGAAACTATTCCCACTAACAAAATTTTTGACTTTTTATATTTTTTTTCGTGACCAAATTATCCTCCTCTATTATCTTTCTCTCTAATTGACTTTCCACCTCTCTCTCTCTCTCATCCCACGTTCAGATCTGGTTTAATTATCTCTCTCTCTCTCTCACTCCACTTCGATCGGTAAGTATCTCTCTCTCTCTCTCTCTCTCTCTCTCTCTCTCTCTCAAAATCTGTTGATTCACGTCGTCGGAGACTTTGCACATCAACGCCACCAGAATCACGTCGTCGAAGGCGTTGGGATCGGCGGAGTGGATGAGAAGGCAGATCGTACCCAACCCGGTACAGAACCTCTGGCGTTGTGTACGAAATCGGAGTCTGAGTTCGCCGTTGCCGTCGAGGAGGAGGTTCTGCGACTTCACTTCTCGGTGAGTGACGCCGTTCTCGTGGCAGAAGCGGAGGGCGGAGAAATATGCTGACTTGTCCATCGCATAGGCTTCCGACGACCCGCCCAACCCGCTCCCCCCTGCCGGAGGACCCGAACCCAAATCCCGACCCGACCCCGACGCAGCGGATAAGGAAGCGTGACCCGAGGTTGGCGTGCTCCAACTTTCTGGCAGGTCACATGCCGTGCACGTGCCTGGAGGTGGAAGAGAAGATGATGGAGATGGAGATGGAGGATGAGGAGGAGTTGAAAGTCTATCACCAGAGGCACCGAGTCTGCCTTGCCTGCACCAAGCGTTACTGTCAGCATTGCGACAAGTTAGCTCAATTTTTGTTCACTTCATTTTCGACCTCGAGTAGTCAGTTCATTTTCAATTTCGAGTAGTCAGTAGGATCCCAGTAGGTGGTCCTACTACCCCCAGTAGGAGGTCCTACTAATCCCAGTAGGAGGTCCTACTGCCCCACTAGGTGGTCCTACTACCCCTAGTAAGAGGTCCTACTGCCCCACTAGACCCCTCGACACACCCACTACTGCCCCCAATAGATCTCCTGACAAACTCTCTATTGCCTTGAATAGACCCCCTACTGCCCCAGTAGACCCTCCTACTGCCCTGGTAGACCCTCATACTGCCCCAGTACCCTGGACAGACCTCCTAATACCCCAGTAGACCCCCTACTGCCCCAGTAGACCCTCATACTGCACCAGTACCCTGGACAGACCTCCTACTGCCCCTAGTAGACCCTTATACTGCCCTAGTAGACCCTCCTACTGCCCCCAGTAGATCCCCTAGCTTTCGTCGGAGCCGGTCAACAGTCGCCGGAGCCCGGTCAACGGTCGTCGGAGTCCGGTCAACGGTCATATAAACTTTATTTTATAATAGACTCTTATAATGGTCTATTGTAGTTTATTTAATTCATTAAAGGTATATTTGTCTTTCTGCTGTTTAAATTGACTCTTGGGAATTTTAAAATTTGATTTGTTAGTGGGAATAAAATTCTTGAAATTAGGGCTAGTGGGTATTGTCCCATTTTAATTCTCACGGCAACAAAAAATAATCACATTCCTAGTATGTTTAGAATAATCACATTCCTAGTATATATGTTTACAGTAAAAGATCCTACGTTCCTAACTAAATTAGAACTAGCAGGGAATTCTTGTTAGTCTATATCTTGTGCTTACTAATGCAATCAACACTCGTCACTCGATCTAAAACACGGTTTGTCGGAGAGAAGCGCACATATGGAGATGCCAATGCATGGATCACCAAGCGTGCCTTACTTTCCACAAGATGTAGTCGCCAAAATACTTGCAGAACTTCCTATCAAATCCTTGTTGCGAGTGAGAGTTGTGTGCAAGTCATGGTGTTCCTTAGTCTCAAGTCAACAATTCGTCAAAAAGTATTCATCAAAAGTTACCACCAGTCCTTCAAGACTAATCATGAATTCGTTTGGCTTGGTTAACGATTTAACTTTCTGCCATCTTCATGATTCCATAGTAGTCCGTGAACGTTCAATCGATTTCGGGATCGAAAAATCCAACTATTGTGTCATGGGTTCTTGTGACGGTTTGGTATGTGTAAAAGAATGTAGCCATCAAGCCATGGCATGATCATTCTCTGGAATCCAAGTACGAGAGGCTCCAAAATATTACCTTGTATTTCTGAAGTGGAAGAAGGCAAAGTATGGCGATGGAAGTATGGATTTGGTCATGACTGCAATAGTGACGACTACAAGGTGGTTACATTGAGTCTTGAAGAAAAACCTCTCGATATGAAAGGGTACCGGTGGTGTAGTTATAAAACCATGATGTACTCATTAAGAACAGACTCCTGGAGGAGGATTGGGGATTCACCAATTGGTTATGTGTTTATCGACGAGTGTGCTGCTTTTGTAAGCGGAGCTCTACATTGGGTGGCGGATCGAAAACAAAGTGATACTAGGGTAATCATATCTCTTGATTTAACAACCGAGACATACATAGAATTTCCACAACCTGATTATGATTATATACTCGCGGAAGTGGGGGCTTCAAGAGGATGCTTATGCTTGCTTGCTTGCGACAATGATGAATATTTTGATATCTGGGTGATGAATGAATATGGGGTGCGAGAGTCTTGGACCAAATCGATCAAACTCCCATTTTTGTGGGGAGATAAAAATTGTCATGGCCGCTTAAAACCGCTGACATGGTTTACCGATGAGAAGGGGGAAATTATCTTGAGTATAGCCGGGAATGTGGCTTCCTACAATGCAAACAGAAACTCAGTTAGGTATCTTTCGACTCAAAATGATGATTATATATATCTCCCCCCTGGATATGTATTTTATGTAGAGAGCCTATTCTCACCCAATGCTTACAGTAGAGACAACAAGATTCGTCGACATCTCAGTATCAATATCGTACAAGAAAAAATAGTAGTGAAAGACACATGTGGAGCAACAGAAACCTGCTTCCCTTTGCAGATCCAGAATACCGATGATTCATTCAGCAGTATTACTAAGACAGGAACAGTTGCTCTTCCTGGTTGGATGTGGGAATAAGTCATTATCTTATATATCCTGAACATAACTTGATGCATATGTTAAGCCTGGACAGTTTAGGGGGAGCATTCATCTGATTTGTTGGGAAGTGTTCATCTGATTTGTTGGGAATTTTACCAGTAGCTAGCCTTTTCACAATTTAATGTAATGAACTTCTTTTTTTTCTTTTGAAAAAGAATAGTAGGTGACAAGATTTCTCCTTTGGTTTCGGTATTATACTATTATTAATGAAGAAGTATTAAGTATTGAAAAATGGATAAATTTTGCACAAGAAATTAAAAAGGATAAACTTTAACCAAGTATATTCTAGTCTAGTACCTCCTATGTTGACGTTTGCCACAAGCTCATAATTCATTTTTTTGGCTGTGTAGTCTTAGCTTTAGTATATATCTTTCGGTAGCATCCAACAACCATTGATCTTAATAACTGTCCCCCTTGCTTAACACAGGCAGTGTTCCACTGCATATTCAATCGGGAGGTTACTCGATCAATATAAGGCATAGTACCGAACTACCGCCCTAGCTTATTGAGGTTATTAGTGTGGTGTTGATCGATAAAAGAAAACAAACCTTTGTTGGCATCTGTTTCTTTAGACTTTAGTTAGCCTTTCAATAAAGTCATCTTCCTTGTCCTTGTCCTTGTAATTGAAACTAATGCAGGGATCAGCTCCAAGTGTCTTGCATAACTAAACCTTGTCACTACCTGGTTGTCATGATTTTTATCCTTAAGTTAAGCACGCATGTAAGGAATGAAAAAATAATTTTGAGCTATAGCTGATTCGTAAATAATGCAAAAGTTTGACTTACCAGATGCGGCTTTCACACCGGGCTTTAGCTAACTGAATTGCAAATGAACCAATTCCCCTGGATCCCCCATGAATTTGAAATATGCTGACACTGTTAGTTCAGGGATATATGATAGCGCGCTTAGCATAAATAAGAAGTCATACTATAGTTTTTCATCCCTTTATGGGTCAATGATGGGTTAATTTCTCTTAACTAAATTAGCAAATTAAAGTGTAATTGTTCAAAATAATATCGAATACTTTAATCAAATTTCTTTTTAAAAATTTCAGAAGAGTCTGAATGAAAGTTGGACGTCATACAATAGAAGAGAGACCAGCTAGAACAAAATTGCAGCCAACTTAACATAATTTCAAGTATTAAGTACTTAAACAATAATTGTACTGAATGTACGCTCCAACCAACAACAATTGGACATTGTCAAAAATAAAATAAAATATTTGATTAACAATTAAGTTGTTGTGGAGGCCAATACCATTTGGTTGAGTGACATAGTCTCTCATTCATAAGTAAGAAGTTGTGAGTTCGACTCACGATAACAATAAATTGTTTGTAAGATTAAAAAAGAAATTAAGCGAATTGTTGGAAAAGAACATTTTTATTAACAATCACAAGAATTTACAATATCTGATTCTATAAAAGATAGATTAGTCCAAGTTGCATCCTTGGCCCTCAGCATCCTTTACTCGGATATTGTATCTAGAGAACTAGCAAACATGGAGTACTCATTGTTGTAATTGAAGAATAATACTACAAGATTTCAATAGAATTATTGCTACAACACCAACCTGTCTACTTCTTCTGGCATAAATCATAACTTCCCACATATTTTGGAGTAGGCCAAAAATCCCAACATAAGTTGTCATTGTTGGAAAAATCAGCTTTCACGAGGTTCGGAAGGCTTCCAAGTCCGGATGGGATTTTCCCGGTTAACTTGTTGCAGCTAAAATTGAGCTCCACTAGTCCCTTTAGGTTACCAAGCTCAGCTGGTATTGTTCCTGTGATGTTGTTTGAATCTAGTTTTAGAGTCTGGAGAGCCGAAAGTTGTCCGAGTTCGGGTGGAAGTTGCCCGGCTAGCTTGAAGTCATCTAAGGACAATTCAATGACCTTCCCTTCATTATTGCACTGAATGCCTAACCACCAACATGGATAATAGCCAGGCTTTGTTGTTTTCCAACCACTGAGCACATATAAGGGATCAACAATGCTCGCCTTGAATTTAAGCAAAACTTCTACCTCTGAGAGAGTGTATGCTTCATGAATGAGACTTGCGCTTAGGGTTACGATAAACAACATCCAACAAGTTATCCCCATTGCCATTGTTGATCTCTTAGTGCTACTGTAGAAAAATATTCAAAGGTTAATTGATTTTCTGTTCCACAAGACCACTAATTTATAAGAGAAGAAATAACCTTAAAAAAGAAATCATCTTTTTCATAAGGAAATATATTTATTTGCATTTTAAAAATAGTAATGTGAAAATGAGCATTTAAACTATCATTAAAATATGCATTTAAAATTCTTCTTTGTTTGTTAAAATTAATGTCATTCATTCTAATGAAAAAGGAAACAATGGGAAATTCATTAGAGACCTCTCGTAGTGTTATGATTGTGTTGTCACTATAAAACATGTGGTTTTTTTTTTCGAAGAAAAATAAAGAAAAATGATTTTTGGCTTTAATAAAGCCTAAGATTTATGGCCTTAATTTTATGTGATATGTTATGTCACTTAGACACATCACCAATTAAAAAGATTATGTCATGTCGTTCTTAAACAAAAATACAATCTTATCCTTCCAAATCTAATGACTGTAGATTATTTTGTCTTTTTATTAAGAGAAATTTTTTTTGTCTTTCTTTTATAATTAAAAAAAAATAATTTCTAGCATTGTCTTTCTCTTTTCCTTTTCATCACTATCATGCATGCTTAGATTGAATGTAACATAAAGTGTGAAAATACATATATTTTTGAAAATATACTTGTTCAAAACACAAATTATTATAAAATATATATGAGTCCGGTTTAAGGGACATCAATTTTGACACTATTTATTGGTCATTAGATTTTAAAACATTCAAGAGCCTAGATCAATTGTAAATATGATGTTGACGTATAATTAATAGAGGTGGCAAGTGATGTGGTATTTTGTCTTATTTCATAGCAAATCAAATTAAAAGAAAAGAATGAATAAACAGAATGTAAAATCTGAAAATCCAAATCCAATCTTTACGATAAAAAGGGAAAAAAAATCCAATCAAAAATAAAATAAAATAGAGGAAGAGTAGAACACAGAGCGAAAGAACACAGATTAAAATCCAATTGAAATCATAAAGCTGTAGCTGTAGATAATATGTAAAATCTACATGGCTTTCTTGAGGGTTTTCTTATTCATAAGCTAATTACTGAATTGTGATATTCATCTGACCCCTTTTTTATATGAAAACTATTCATCTGGCTACAAAAAGCATGTGATCTAGTCTTGGTAAATTTGAGAGATAGATCAGATTTACTTCAGTCATATCAGTTATATCATGACGTAGCTCTCCTCTCCTTAGCACTCTCTCCAATGCCTAAGCCTGCTATGATGATCTCGCGATTAACACTGTAAAAAATGAATTTACCCCATCATTTGGTAAAGACTGAGATCGGGATGCTTCTAAATTTTTTTTTTTTTTTTTTTTATTATTCAGAATTTACATTCTGTTTTTTTCATTCTTTTCTTTTAATTTGATTTGCTATGAAATAAAACAAAATACCACATCATTTGCCACGTCAATTAATTATATGTTGACATTACATTTACAATTGATCTAGACCCTTGAATATTTTAAAATCTAATGACCAAGAAATAGTCTCAAAATTGATGTTCCTTAAACCGGACCCAACACACACACACACATATATATATATACAAGAATTTTCAGGTGCGGACGTCCGCACCAAAGTTTTGGTGCGGATTTCCCTTTTTGCATCACTTCCCGATCGAATTTCCTCAAACTTCCTTCTAGACATATCTAGATCATCTTGTGTAGATCATCTCTGCAAAATTTCAGCCAATTTGGTGATCGTTAAGGCCCTCAAAATCGAAAAACAAATCTGACGGACTGAATTCTGTCCGGTTCAGGTATACAACAGAAAAACGCAAGTTTGAGGGCCTCAACGATCACCAAATTGGCTGAAATTTTGCAGAGATGATTTACACAAGATGATCCAGATATGTCTAGAAGGAAGTTTAAGGAAATTCGATAGGAAAGTGGTGCAAAAAATAAGAAATCCGCACCAAAAACTTTGGTGCGGACGTCCGCAGCCAAGAAGGGCTGTATATATATATATATATAATTTGTCCAAGAAAAATTTAGTTCAGGAAAACAAAATTTACATAGATATAATTCGTCCAAAATAAGTATATATATATATACGTAATCAAGAAATTCGATAGAGTATTTTTCTTATTTTTTAATACAGAATTTGGGCTTATATATATATCATAATTTTAAACTACAAAAATAAAACATTAAAATGGAACTAAATTTCGATTCACAAATATAGAAGGAAGTTTTAATAAATTTACGAAATTGATTTATGGTATAAAAGCCTAATTTGGTATGATTATTAACTTGGTCATTATTATTAATAAATTAATTAAATTTGGTATATACGCATCCATATTAAAAGGGTAAGAAAATATTTCATATTAGTATGTAGCATCCATTAATTATTAAGGTTAAGATTGTATTTTTACCTAAGAATGACATGATTTATTAAATTGATGATGTGTCTATGTGACATGATATGCCACCTAAGATTAAGGTCATAAATTTTAAGTCTTATTAAGGCCCTCTAACACTAATTCACTAATCGAGGGACAAACCCAATTACAACACCCGTAAAAACAAGGTCGAAAAGTTACTACAAATAAAGAGCTTGTGTCTCCAGCTCTATCAAACAAGAAAGAGTGAGAGGAAACAAATAACTCGCTAATTTATGGGCCAAAGGCCCTACAAGTGGAAAATAAAATGCAACAATATAAACTAATCTACCACATCTACCACTTATACAAGCTAACATTGCCGTCGTCGTCGCCATCGCCGTTAGCAATTGTGAGATAATAAGGAGTGCTAAATCGGAGCACTGATGTCCAAGTAATTGATGCTAATCAAATGCCAAAGCACAAATCATATGGAAATTCACGACCCAGATGAATAGCTCTCTCAAAACAACACCATACAAACCACCATTGACACCCGAGTCACGAGAGAGAAAAGGCTGACGAGTGGGGACAAAGAACCGTATCCAAGAGCCAAATCCAACCAAAAGTTTTGGGGGGGGGGGGGGGGG
>NC_020493.1:10719208-10742056 GCF_000184155.1 Fragaria vesca subsp. vesca | reverse complement strand
GGGGGGGGGGTGATAAACGCACATGTGAGCACCCATAATCTAATAGGTAAGTACGAAATTGCACTTTAGGCGTGCATCCACACAAACTCACGTGAAGGTATATGGGTTGTTTTGGTGATGAATGACCAATAATTTTTGAAAAGTTGGGATCGATTGACACCAATTTGAGGAACCGAGTCCTCTCGTACTGGACCAAGCCAGAATAATCCACATAGGGATAAAACCACACCATAAGGGTGACATGACCCGTAAACATGGAGCCTGATAAAACTAAAAACTGAAATAAAACACAAAATTAGGATATATACCTCATATGGGTCTATCTCAGTCCCAAGTCAAGACCCAGGCCCATTCCCTAAGCACATGAGGCTAAAACCCTAATGGATGAATCGAGGCCCAACAGGCCCAAGAAACCAAGGCATCAATCCCATGCTTTGCCTTCTCAGTCCCAAACCACCACTGCGCCGTACCATCCACCGCACCGTCATTCTCCCACTAACACTAGCGTGCGCCTACAGATTCCACCACATACCCAGCAGCCTACAGGATCAGCAACAAAATACAAAATAAGATCAAGAGAAAACAAGGAAATAGTATTAAAAGTCTATACCATTTAATTACTATTCAAAATTTGTACCCAAAACAAAAGGTAAACTTTGGAAGAAAATAAAACGTAAGGTTTATAATGTAATTTAAAGTATTAAAATATTAATTATTATCCAAATATTTTTTGATATTGGTTTATACATAGTTAATTCTTGAGTTTATATTTAGTTTCTTAAATTCTTTAAATAAAAAAAAATAAACTAGATGCAAACTACGATTTGAGGGCCCAACTTTGAGAGTTTGACTCGGGTCTCAAAATCTCAGGTCCGGGCCTGCATGAACCATCCAGACTCGTCGACGAGCCAACTCGTAGAATCACCGACGCCAACTTGACCACCGACCTCTAAGAATTGCCTCACCGGTCCCACAATCACTCATACTTTGATCTGTCTGCCTACCGTGCCAAATCCCACAATGCAACATGGCACACCTAGTTCCTTCCTTATGTTGCACCAGAGACTAGCTTGCTCCACCATTTCCTGCGATGCGCCATCGAGATCAGAAACGTCGTCAGGCTCCGACCACAAGATCTGAACCACCATACCAATTACTCTGTTGCACCGTTGCCGTCCAACCATTGAGGTCGATCTCCACTTCAGGTTCCGAGACGGGATCTAGAGAGGACGTAGCCGGCAAACCAGTCGGTTGAAGCACCGACCTCGACTAGCCGGTCGAACCACCGACCTCGACCAGCCTATCAAACAAGAACTTCGACCACCTCGACACACCCACCAATGTTTACCAATCACCCACCAATCATCTAGAAACGAAAGAAGATTAATTGGAATATGAATATGGAGGAATCCCAACAGTCCCGACTCGCTGGCGAGGCTGTCCGTCGAATCACTGACAACAATTCGACCTCCATTCTCTAATCGCCCCGATCGCCTACAATCTTTCCTCTTGCGTATTCTCCAAAGCAGCAAAAACCCATGATTGAGAGAGACAATTACTGGATTTGCTCAATACCATCCATAAATAGAAGACAATAGAATCCCGTCCGGCCGCACACCTCGTGCACCGGCTTGGCCTACGGCCAAAACCAACGCCGTGGCGCAGCCGGACGAGAGATTGAGACTTCTGGGGAATTAGGTTACGCGCGTGAGGTGCGTTCCACTCTAAAAGAAAAGAAGACTGGGGTTTTAACTAACTATACAAATTTTTATAAAACATGTTGTTCAGATTATAGGACTTCCACATGTGCATGCAAGGGTGATAAGTCAAGGCCATATGGATCGATCGTTTGTGCCTCGATAATATTTGACAAGCTAAGAGCGTCTCCAACAGATTCCTCAAAGTTTTTCTAAAATAAGAAAGCAAAAGCCAAAATTTCCACAAAAAAAATTATGTTCCAACTCTAACAACTTCCCCATTTTAGAGATCTCGGTATTTATTATAACAATAAAATATGCTACATCATTATTAATTATAACAAAAAAATTATATATTTTATTGTAACATAAAATACTCAATAAAATATTCTATATTTTTATTTGTCTCATTGGAGCACTTGAAGAATTAATATTTGGGGAATGAAGACTTTGCTGCAAATTTGGGGAATGAGTGCTTCTCTTTCTTCTTCATCCTCATTTTGGGGAATGAGATGAGAAAACTGTTGAACCACAAAACAACTCAATATTCTCCAGAATTGAGACAATCAAGAAAATGAGGAAGTTGTTGGTATTTTTGAACTTGGGTGGTTATTGAAAATGCTCATGAATGTTTTCAAGAATTTTTCATAAGGTGAAATCTTGGGATAACAGTTCGATGAAACAATACGTGACACCGAAGGTTCATGAGTGGAGAATTTCTTGGACACCAGGGCCAATTGCAATGATTTTCTTAAGTCTTAGAATTATGAAAAATCATCTAAACAATATAGAGATTAACGCAGGTGCAATCTGGACCGTCAAAATTAATCATCGATCCATCTAAGCCGTCTAATTAAGAGAAAGATTATATAAAGGCCGAGATGCACCGGATTGCAAAAAATCTTACGGGCTCGAAACTTGGTTCCTCGACCCGAGACGGTGAAATCGATGGTAACTCCTCTGTCCAGCGACGATAAGGCGGCGCACCTGTCTCAATGAAATCCTCTCCTCGTTGCCTACCTCTCCATGTTAGCTTTTGTTCAGTTTTTCAAAGAAATGTGTTCACATCACCGAGTGAGTTAGGTAAAGCTACTCCTACAAATAGGAATGCTTCTACATTTACATGGTTTGCTATAGTTGATCGAGTAATGTTTGTGTTACTAGAAGTAACTCTATAAGCCTACGCAAAATTATTTGGCTCTAGCATATATATCCACAATAACATGCTTGACATATAGTGTCAAGTAGAAGGTAGTTGATGTGAGTCGAGTTTACTTTTAATAACATAAATTACTCGTACCTTTAACATTAACGTTACAATATATGTTATAATAGATTAGTTCTTCTTGTTCTATTCTTTGCCCGCTAGGATCACTGTCACATCCCGACTCTTAAATTTTTACCTTATTTACTAACTTGGTTATAATAAGAATTTTACCGTCTCCGTCATTGAGGTTATAGTTTAATTGGTCCCTAGATGGGTTGGGGGACGGTTATTTTCGGAGGATTATTCGTAGGAGAAAAATATGACGACAGTAAAAATGGTAAATTTTAGCTAGTAAAAGGTAATTTTTATTAGGGTATTATTTTGGGGTGTAAATTTTTGGGAGTTGGGTTTATTTTTTTTGGTGGTGTGGTTATATTGGTGTTGGACCAGTTTGGGGGAGGCCCAAACCATTTCTCTCCTCTCTTTCTTTCCTTCTTCCTCCCGAGCTCTCTCTCCCGAGCCCCTCCCGCTGCCGGACTTCCCCTCGCTAGCCAGCCGTTGTCCGGCCACCATTCGCCGCTGCTCCAGTCCCGTTTGGTCGGCCTTCAACCCAACTACCTCCTTGGACCGGTGACAGCCCCCCTAGCGCCGCCGTGTGGGAGTAGGCACGCCCGAAGTCCCCGACTGTCCAAATTTTCCTTCTCTGGCCACCAATCCGGGCAAGCCTTATATGGTTTTGAAGGTCTCCAACCCAGTTGCCTTACCCTAGAAGGACTCGGTCCAGTTTGCTTCAGGTGAGAAGAACCGGTGAGTGGAAGCTCTAGAGCTTTTTGTGTTGTTTTTGCTTGATTAACCTAGTTAGGCTTGGAATTTGTGTTTGTGCTAGTTAAGAAAGTTGTTGAGGGAGTTGAGAGGAAGATGCTGTCAAAATTTAATAGGTATTGGAGGTCGCCGAAGTCGGCCTCCGACCGCCGCTGTTTGGGAGATTTTTATGATTTTAAATGTGGAATATTAAAGGGAGTTTATTGATGTGAATTATGGAATTTTTGAAGGAGTTTTGGTTAGGTTTGTGAATTTCCGAAGTTTGGTATTTTTGACGGTTAATTAATGAAAAATCCGGCCGTAGGATTAAAGTCGTGAAATCTGTGGGAGGTTGTGTTACGGCTGCCAATTTTGGTATTAAAGTTTGGATCGTTGCGGTTTAGGAATATCGAAGTTAAGCGAGAATGAGCGTGGTTACGGCTCATATTTATTTTGCCTATTTTTGAGTAAGTATTGGATTTTCGGTTAGGAAATTAATATTCTATTTAGAACAAGACGTGAGGAGGCTCGAGCAGACGAGGCCCCAGATCGACATTAGGTTTAAGCCTAATTTGTGAGTGGACTTTTGTTTTAAATAATATGCATGCTATAGTTCATGAATGAACAATTAATGTTGTGGAACATTTTGACGTCATTTTAATTTTAACAATTTTATTTCTCTTGGAGAGTTACTGAAAAATGAGATTTTTCAGTGAATATAAATATGTATATTGAGGAGAGTATGTATATAAATGCTAGCTAGCTATATATGTCTGTCCATCTTAATGGCGTAGCATATAGCCGCATTATGGTGTGACGTGAGCGTTAGACGTGAGCGTAGTAGCCCTATATGAGTGTTTAATTTATATAGGGGGTATGGACACATATTTATACACCCGTCTGTCTACCTTAATGGCGTAGTGTAGCACCGCATTAAGGCGTGACGTGAGCGTTGGACGCGAGCGTAGTAGCCCTATATAAACCCATGAATTTATATAGGGAGTATGGACGAGTGTAAATACATACATATATTTTAGAGCCTGAGAGGCTTGATATTTTATGAGATGAAAGTTTATCGCTTACAGCATGCATTCGATTTTTCCTTGGAAATTGATTTGGGGAAACATAATTATATTTTTATTAATTTATTTTTGTCCACTCACTCTAACGTTATTAAATGTTTTCCCCTGGGTCCTTCGTTTTTAAAATGCCCAGTCTGCAGAGTTCGGGTTGGATCTAGTAGGAGACGGGGCATAGTCACCTGCATTTCCACCACTTTTCACCAGTAGGTTACCTGTTTAACCTATCCGTGTTTTCTTGCTTCTGCTAGTGTCTAGTAGCTCTGAATACTTGGGATTAATGTAAATTATTACGGTAGTGTGCTCGGTCTGTTGATTTCTGTTTAGAGTATCTGAAGAATAAAATTTACTGTTCTTCCTGGATATTTTTATGTGATGTTGTATTGTTGATGTTGTGGTGGTTGTGTTTGCGGGGAGCGGATGGCTTCAGGAGTTAAGGTTGGATATGTGTTAGTAGGAGTGTAAATTTGAAAATTTTCAGGTAAAGGTTGTCCATTTTCAAGGGAGATTTGCCAATTTTTCGGTAAATCTTTCTTTAGGAGTGGTCCCCGCAAGACTTACTCAGGATTTTAGGGTGAAATTCGGGGTGCGTCTTGACAATCACATCTCATATCTCGTTATCAAAACTCCTAAAACCAAATTTAATGTCTTAATCGTAATTTTGACTTTAAAAAAATTAAAAAAATCAGAGAACGCGTTGCACACACCTAACCAAAAACAAAGAGCGAGAGACCCCTGTCCAACGACGCCTCCAGCCGTCATCAGACGGGTCTTTGTCGATTTCATGTCGACTGGTGTGCTACCTAGCTCCCTCGGCAACCTGTTTGGGGAGGCTGTGACAAGTATAGGTGAGGTGTTGGAGATGGGCTTTGCTACGTGCAGGGTTGTTCGGCGGGTTGATAGGCTACCACATATCTGGAAGGGACAGACAAAGACGAGATCTGGAAGGCTTGACGGTGCGGATCTAACAAGGCTTTTGCGATCCAGATTGGTTATGTTGCGTCAGATTTGGGCACGAGCCCAGTCTATGTCGTGGCTTCCTCGAGGAGCGATGTGGAGGACGAGCTTTGGAGAGGGGTGGTTGGGCTGAGGGGATGTGGTGGTACAAGGGTAAGGGGCGACGACAGTGGCCGTAGGACTAGGTTGATGGTGGCTAGCTGCAAAGGATCCTCTTCTCCCTGGGTTTGGTGTTTGGGCTTGGGCCTTTTTTCTGGGCCTAGCTTGGACTATTTTAATTAATTTTAGTTATGTTTTTAGTTCAGTAACCTTTAGTTGGTTAATTAGTTGTGGTTTTATGCCGTTAATAAACTCTTTTACTATAGGGCGACGTGGACTATGTCCTGACAAGTGCACGCAAAGTGGCATGACTATTTTATTAAGGCAGCGAGTTCCTTACTTAGTCAAATAGTCACGGTTTCCTTACGGCAGGGTGAAATCTTAACATAATGGGAAAGCATATATACAAAGTTTCTTATGACGCCGCTACAAGAGCATTAACTTTCCGTTTTGTCGCCATATTTCAGTCAAATCAAATAGAGTTGTCAACGCGCGATTCACTCTTTGTTAACTGGTTCTTGCTTGAATGCATATGTTGTGTAGGGTATCCTAATATTGTTTATAGGTGTTCTTACACTATAAGGTTAAGGTTCATTGTTTTTCCCTTCTGTTATACGGTTTCGTTAATGGTAAAGGCGTGATGCGGCATTTCTAACTTTTATATTAAAAAAAAAGAAAAAAAGAAAAAGAAAAAAGAGTCTTAATCGCATTATTATTTTTCTGCCAGGTGGACGGTGAGATCGGTGTCTTCCGACGAGTAAAGTATTCCGACTATTTTTTTACTCCACTTTCAAATTGGTCGTAACTGAGAGCTCACACCATCATCGAGTCCATCCCCTTTTCTCTATGCCAACCCCAAATCGCTTCCCTCTTTCACAAAATGCCCTCCCCCTTCCTCTCTAATCCCACCCCTACCCCACCTCCGGAGTCCTCCTCCGACGCCCCAAACGACGCCGTTCCCGCCGCAGCTTCCTCCTCCTCTTCTCGCTACTCGGAGATGTGGAACTACCTCTGGATCCCCTTCCTCATTTCCCTCTCCAAGGAGCTCACCTCCGCCAAGGCCCAGTCCGCGCCGGCGATTCTCCTCCCGAGTCAACTCGCCGCCTCCGACTCGTCGTCCCCGAGGTGTACGCCGCTGGACCCCAAGTTGAATTACCGCCCGGTGATCGGAATCCTCAGCCATCCCGGCGACGGCGCCTCCGGTCGGCTCAGTAATGTTACTGGTACTTCGTACATCGCCGCCTCCTACGTCAAGTTCGTTGAGTCGGCCGGCGCTCGTGTTATTCCGCTCATCTATAACGAGCCTTCCGATGTGCTCTTCCAGGTGATCATTCGCTTCTGCAATTTGGTTTGATCAAGTTCATTTGGCTATGAGCTATTTGAAGAAGAAGAAGATAATCGTTTTTTAAACTATTCAATCTTTCAATTTGTTTGTTAAAGAATTCAACTTTATTTTGTATTTCTTGTTTTACTGGCAAACACAGCCAGTAATGAAAGAGTTACCTTTCAACTAAAGTTAAGTTGATCATTGTGGACTTCAGTTTCTTATCCAGCAAGCGGTTGCATTTGTATACTATGTTTCGATTTGTGGTGCTATCGTTTGCTTAGGATGAGGTATACTGTGTAAAACTGTAGTGGTTTGGTCATGTGCTTACTATGTATAGCTGCACTGCAGAAGCTGAATCTAGTCAACGGAGTGCTTTTCACCGGAGGCTGGGCTAAAAGTGGTCGGTACTATGATGTTGCTGAGAAAATATTTAAGGTACTGTAAATTTTTTGCAATGGCTTTATTGCATGATCTTGTAACCAAAAACATAGGGTCCTCACTTTCCAGGGATCCCAGTAAACCGAATTTCTATATTTTCTGGGACAGCTTTTCCTGCTCAATAAACAATTGAGAATTTTGTACTTTCTACATGAAATGCCGGTCAGTGCTGAACATTTTAAATACCCATTGCACTTGTAGTGGCTCACTATGGTCCCAGCATTAAACCCTGCTGTCATTTGCGTCCAAGGTACCACTAGCAAAATGGTGTAATATGACTCATCACAGCATAAGGGTCATGATACTCCAAATGCAGTGACATGATATGAATCTTAATATGATTAGAATAAGGGTCATGATGCTTGAAATGAATTGACATGATATTATGCTCAGTTACTATCATCTAACTATCCAAAATCATCAGTGTCAATTATATCTATTACAGTATTACCACATCCTACACTAGGCAAAAGAAAATTTTGATATATGCAGGTTAGACCAAACAGCTAATTGAGGCTTAGAAGTGAATAATCGGTTTGGGTTAAGGCTATCAGGTTAGAAGTGAATAGAAGAGACTTGGGGTGGTGATAGTTTGAGAATATTATAACCGTAGCATTGCTGTCATTGTCAGCTAACAAGTTTTAAGGCTTCCCTTCACAAATTTTCCTATAAAATAGTTCCACTGCTTTCCTTAATGATTTATCTATGTCCATTATTCAAAACCGATGCATCTACTTATATGAGCTATTCTCTTGTTCATCTCTGCAGATGATTTTAGAGAGGAATGATGCTGGTGACCATTTTCCATTATACGCCATCTGCTTGGGTTTTGAACTTCTAACAATGATCATCAGCAAGGTAAATCCATCCAGCTCATAATTCACTGTAACTCCAACAGCAATCAGTCTCATGTCATTCAAATTGTATTTTGTCTTTGGCCTACAATATATGTCTACTAATCACTTCCCAAAAAAGATTCGAAGCTGTCAATTTTATTATTTTCAGTGGTGTCATTTTGTCTTTGAATCACTGTAACTCCAACAGCAATCAGTCTCATGTCATTCAAAGTGCATTTTGTCTTTGGCCTACAATATATAATCACTTCCCAAAAAAGATTCAAAGCTGTCAATTTTATTATTTCCAGTGGTGTCATTTTGTCTTTGAATGATTCAACTGTTAAAGGTGAACTAGGATTTCTGGTTCTTGGGTAACACATTATGCAAGATGAAATAATCTCAACTGCATGTGTGCTATTCCCACCCTTCTGAAAGGCCTTCTTTGGTTTCTTAGGTTAATACGACTTGAGACTTTGAAAAACAAAACACCCTGTTCAGAAGTTAGAAGAAGTTGAATGCATGACTTTGCATTCACAGTTGAAAGTGTGAAACACATGTTTGTTGTCAATCTGGATCACGTTAGTTCAGTTAGATGTGGTGTTAACTTAAACTTTTGAATTACTTCTCTCTCTCAACAATGTCTTTTACAGAGTTGTCTTAGTTTGATGCATGACCGTTTAATTTCTTTCTTCATAACAGAATAAGAAAATTCTGGAGTCATTCAGTGCTGCAGATATGGCATCAACTTTACAATTTACTGAGAACATGAATATTGAGGGAACTGTGTTTCAAAGGTATATACCTCGTGATATAATTTTTCCAGGTTCTATGTACTTGAGCATATTAATCGTTTGGTAGCTTTAAACTCATGTGAGATAAGTGCATTTCCATTTGTTATCTCTGTTTAGTGGTTATGACATCTATTCTCATCATAACAGGAGGTTGCAATCGTATGGTGTTATAAACTTTATTTTGATGTAGAAATTTCTGTGGTTACCGAATATTCCGGCTTGTTTAATTTCTGTGACTGTAAAGTAAGCTCATGGTTTTGCAGATTTCCGCCTGATTTGCTTAGAAAGTTGAGTACAGATTGTATTGTCATGCAGAACCACCATGTGAGTTTATAAAGTGAACTTTAATATCTATGCCTATAGGCACAGTCCTGAATAATCACCTGAAAATAAATTATCTGGTTAATTCCTTGCATTGTTTGAGAATAATTTGATTCTTATATCATGACATTGCTGAATCTTATTGAGAGTTGAGACAGGAATTTCTGTCACTTCTGCTTTTGTGAACTAGCATTTTGGTTTTGGTGCTATTTATGTGAATATGATTAGAAAGCAAAAGTTGGTTTCCTAAAGTAACCTTTATAATGATTCAATGCAACAGTATGGTATCTCACCTGAGACGTTGCAACAAAACCCAGATCTGTCAAGTTTCTTTAAGATCTTGACAACCAGTACTGATGAAGATGATAAGGTAGAGGATCTTTTTACATGTTTTCCAAATCAATTCCAAAATTTCCTTTTTCCAGTGAAGAATTCTAATTTGTAGCACTAATTCCAGGTCTATGTCTCCACAGTACATGCATACCACTATCCTGTGACTGCCTTCCAATGGCATCCTGAGGTATTACTATACTGTTGTTAAGTCTTTTGATTGTATTTTAATATTGTTTTAAGTCTGCTATTCTTGCAAAAACACAACAAAATACTGTTTACAAGCAGAAATATCTTGAGGTTCTTAGTGTTCATGGATATCTATCATACCTTATTATGGAATTCAACAGAAAAGATCATTTTCTTTTCTGCTTCAAACAATTGCAACATAGCTACATTTGTATTATAATAATTTGGAGACTTTCCAATGCCTCTATCCATTTCATATATGATGCAGAAAAATGCTTTTGAATGGGGGTTACAGATGATTCCACACTCAGAAGATGCCATTCAAGTGACTCAGCACATCGCAAACTTCTTGGTCAGGTTAGGGCTTATGCTATCCCCCATTATCTTATACTTCAAGCGAATTACTATGTTAAACATTGATATCTTGCAACTCTCTTTAGGAAGGGGGAGGCCATGCAACAAGTATTGGAAGATGTTGAAATTTAGATTAGAACGGTACAAATGCATTATTAGTTTATTCATTATCCACGGTGACGGTGTCAAAATTTAGAATACACCTAGAACTCTGAACTTCTCTTGGTATTCTGAACACAAGTTAGATTTATCAACTTACCAAAACACCAGTTACCAGGTTTATCCAATCAAAATGACAGAAAAGCGGAAACCTATTACAATTCAATTTTTGATGCAGCGAGGCAAGGAAGTCATTAAACAGGCCACCTCTTCAGGATGTCCTCGACAATCTCATCTACAATTACAGTCCAACATTTTGTGGGAAGGCAGGGTAAGTGAGAAGTGCCCTTGAAACTGTACTATTATTGCCTTATTGGCTTCATTTGAGTTTACTAACTTATAACTTTTCAAATGCTTTCTGATTGTAGGAAGGGATACGATGAAGTTTACATCTTCAAACAACCTTCACTGGCACATTTGTAAATCGAGCTGTAGATGGAAATTTGTAATAATGGACAATGAAAGTGAAAGTATATAATTAGCATTTCCACTTCAAACATAAGTATTTATAAGGCAGTAGACCTCTCATTTGACATGTACTGTGATTATCTTACACTCGCATTGTACACTTAAAAGTACAATTGGGTCGAGTGACTCATCGAGGATACTGTGTAAATGTGTGATCTCGATTAAGAGAAAACTTAATAAGTTGTTATACGCTGATGTGCATAATCAAGCCATTTGGTTCAAGCAGAGCAAAGCTTCAAATTCTTATATGGGATTCTCATGATCTTTTGGAAAGCTCATTTTGAGTATGCCGTAGCCTCTTTTGAAAGGGTTGAACATTTTACATGATGAACGTAGCAAGTAAATCTCAGAAAAAAGATGCAAGAAAAATAGAAAATGCCTTTGCATCTGCTTAAAACCTTAATCATTCATTGACTAGAACATCACCTTTGTTAACATCAACAACTTCGACTACCTAAACACAACAGTAGCCATTTGGCAAGGTCTCTCACAATCGACACGTGCCTATCCGGTCAGCACGTGCGAAACGGGAACTGTATAAATAGCAGTGCCTCCATTGGAAAAGCCCTTGGGGCATTTTGGGGGCAGAGAATGGCGGGAAAAGAAGCGGAGTTTGGGAGGGAAAGTGAGTGAAGAAGATCTGCTGCCTACGCCTTTTCTTTCTTTCTTTTTTATTTTTAATATTTTCGCTGCCAAGAGAAACCCAAAATTTGTGAACGATGGCCCAAATCGAAACCCAGGGCATACTCCAGGACATCGAAACCCTCGTCTCCGATCAGCTTCAAGTGGTACCTCCCTCAATCTCTCTTAATTTACTTTGATTTTAGCACCACCCATCAAATTCGCAATAAGAATTAATCTTCGCTGTCCTTGATTTTGTATTTTTTGCTACTGAAATTTCAAGGGTTTTGGGTCGATTTTGTTCTTGCTTGGATTAAATGCTTTGATTTCTTGGTAGAAAGTTGCTATATTT
Source organism: Fragaria vesca subsp. vesca (assembly GCF_000184155.1). Lineage (NCBI taxonomy): Eukaryota > Viridiplantae > Streptophyta > Magnoliopsida > Rosales > Rosaceae > Fragaria > Fragaria vesca. The sequence continues at coordinate 10,730,030 of NC_020493.1, read as the reverse complement.
GTGTTGTGTTTGCTCCATTTTTTTATATTTTGGTATGAACTACTATGCTCAAATTAGTTAATGCAAAAGAAATTTGGAAACGAATTGATGATGTAGTCTAAAGATAGCTACTTTGGATGTTGATGTGTTGTAGGTTTCTTACAAATGGCTGAGTCGGAATTACTTGGTGTCGTCCAATGATGCAAAGAGGTAGGAACTAACTGTCTATGAAGCTTCTGGAATTTGTTTTGGACTTCATGAGTGATTGAAAGGTGTTATATGCAGGTTGCTCCAGGAGTTTGTGGAGAATCATGGGAATGGTTTGGAAGTGGTGTATATTTTGTCTGGTCAGTTGAAGAACAATCCTGTCAGCTACCATGTCAGGCTTGTTTCGGGGACTCAACTTGCAGGTAGCGTTAACGGTAGAAATACCATTATATTTTGAATTAACGCCATTCTTTTTGGGTATTGAATATGTTGAGAGAGAAACCTATGATTTTGAGGAATTGAATTCAAAGTAGGATGATTAGTACATTCCTGCTAGGTCTGTAGGTATGCACTTAGAGTTGGGCACATAATACATACATTATCTTTTACTCGAGCTCTTCAAGTTGTAATGGTATTGTTGCTTTTATATCTTGAAACTTTTCACGGTGTATGCAACAATGATACTTCAATTATTTTACTGAAACCTGAGTAATAGTTTGAGCCTTTTTGTTGCTCTTTGTCATCTCTTAACATCAGGAAAGAGTAGACGTAATGGATCTTGTTGTTTTCTTTTGCAGAAGCAAAAGAAGAATTTGATGGCAACTTCTCCGTTGGGGTTTACAGTGTGCAACCTTCCATTCCAAAGGATCCAGCTACAATATGGAATGCGGAATTTGTGCAGGCAGAGGAGCTCCATACGCAGGCTCCAACAGTTGAAAATTGCCTAAGAGATAACAGGTAATGTTTTTCTTTATTCCGGTTTAAATTCGTCAAAATGAAAAACAATACTTCTGGAAAAACATGCTATGCTCGTCTTTGTGATAATTGAGAGGCTAAGACGTGTTATAGCTTCCACATAAACAAATAAGCAATCTCATACATAATACAGTACTGCAGTGACTATCTTTTTGGTTCCACTTTGGTTAGGAAGATTTATATTCTTACCATGTGGCCTTTATTGTGCTTATATATTTGGGGAATATGAATGGATGCCTTTCTGCTCAGAAGTATCTATGGCTTGATAGTTCGAAATTTTATTCCATAAAACCTTTTTTCCCTTAAAGCAAAGCAAGAAGATGAGAATTGAAGGATTTTTATTGTAAGTGAGCTATTTCAATGATTTTAGGTTTATAAACAATATATCCTTATACACATTTTAGGTTTTCAGTTGCTTTGGCTTTTAAATTTTACAAAACTGCAAAATAAAGTTTTATATTTTGCAATCTATGTTTCCAGCTCTTTTCACCTGTGGTAATTGCTCTATTCTTGCTATAAGTTTTGGATTTGCACTACTAGATATGTAATATTTTCTCTTAATTTCCTTGATTCTGATTTCTTAATCTTATGTTTCTTCATTTTTATAAATATATGCTCTTGCATTTAGTAGTATATAGAAATTATGCGCCTATGCAACTATACATGTGATAACCATTTCCTATTGCTCCAGGTTCTGCGCTATTCTCAATTCCTTTGTTACGCGTAATGTAGAGGGAGCACCATTGAGCACTGCAGGTTCACTACCCAAGACCAAATTATCTGCAGAGCCATCAAAAGTTAATTTAGCTCATCAAGGTAGTGTGATTCCAAAACAGCAACAGAATAAAGAAGAACAATCTAGTCCGAGAGTTGGTTTGCAGGCTCCCAATGTGGTGAAAGATGTCAAAAGTGAAAGCAATGGCATAGGAGTTACTCATCAGCCTAACAAACCTCCTGCTGACAAAGAAAAAGTTGTTCTTCCTGCTAACAAAAAGAAGGTCCAGAGTGATAAAAGCTCTTCTGCTTCTGGAGGTTCATTGGCAAATTTGTGGGGACGTGCATCTGTGAAGTCAAATTCAAATTCTACAGCTGAAAATAATAATTTGATTCCTACACATACTGGTATGTTTAACTATTTTACTAAGTATTCATTCTTTTATCTTCTTTAACATTGACAGAAGCATTTAGAAGCACTCTCTCTTGGTCTCACTTGTTTTATGTGCTCATGATGTGTAGCATCGGCTAACTTACTTCTTTATATCCTTCCTTCTTCAGGTGCTAGTGCAGATGCTCAGATTTGTGCTAGAGAAGCAGAACCTGGTGCCATTAGTGATGACGATGATCAAGATGTTAATTTTAAAAGAGCTTCCATTTCTGAAGTCACTAGGAAACGAAGGGTTGTCTTTGATTTCTCAGATGAAGATGAATGTGAAGATGCAGTCAATTTAGCATCACCAGAGTGTCCAAAAGGAAAATCATATCAAGAGGACAAAGAATGTAGCGAAACTTTGGTTCCACATAAATCCAATTTGAAGTTTGACGAGCAGGCAGAAGATAAACCAGAGGTCAAGGAAGAGATATCAGTTGACGGAGAATCGAACCCACCTTGCAGAGAAGATTCCACGGTTGTCAGCAAGGACAAGATTTCTCCAATTATCCTGACAGAGAAAACAGATAGATTTGGTCCTCAAAATAATCCAAACAAAATGGATAAGCTGGCCACTGCTGCTAAGACACAGAGAGATGCTGGGATTATCCTAACGGAGAAAAAACGTACCTCTATTCCTGAAAATGATGTGAACAAAATGGATAAACCGACGAACGGTGCATCAAGATCTCCTCAAAGAAGAAAAGTTTTGAAGACTCGGATTGATGAACGTGGAAGAGAAGGTATTCCCTGCTTTCTATGCCACAATTTTCAAAGAATCCTGCTTGTAGAATGTCAGTTGGCATCTTAATAATGGCCTGCCAGTAACCCACAAAATGTAGTAATTTAAAATGGACCTCATTAGTAACTGCTTGCAAGAATTCTGTTCTATAAACATTCCCAGAGTCGTATATCTGATACTACTGGTTCTAGTTTCTTTTCTTACTGCAACTGTTTAATGTCAATATATCATATGTGATTCATATAACTGATATCTGTTATAAATAAAATATGTACTAGCAAGGTGAGCTAATATTTTTGTGTGCAGTCTGTTAGAAGAAATCACATGTCCATCTAAATTTCATCTTTCATTTGTAATTTCTACAGTAACTGAGGTAGTATGGGAGGGCAAGGAGTCAGAAGCAAAGAAAGCTGATAGCAGTACGACAGTGAAAGCTGACAGCAGTACAGCAAAGAAAGCTGACAGCAGTACAGCAAAGAAAGCTGACAGCAGTACAACAACGAAAGCTGATAGTACAGTTACCAGTGTTACCAACAGGTTAACTCATATTTTACTATTACCATTTTCATTCTATCCATTAATTTCTCGACTTAAGGTGGTTGTAGCAAGAGATCAGTTGTGTTTTTCTTTTTCGTTTTTACTTTCTATTCCTCTTAATATCATGCAAATGTGAATCCACAGTATAATGTTCTAAAGCCAATAGATGTCACATTGTATTTAACGATCCCAATTCTGCAGTTGTGGGTTGAAACAAATGTATTAACTACATTTGGCATGATTTAAAGAGGCCTTAAACAGACAGAATACTGAAATTTTATGTTACCGCAACAGACTTGGACAAACATGTTCAGAAGCTAATGAATATGAGTCTAGCCTTTGTGTACTTGAGTTGTGTAAAAGTAATTGAAGCATTTTTTGGTTTATTACTTTATTTGATGCATTGTACTTCTTTCTTTTCTTTTCCAAAAGCTTCATTTGATTAAATTTTTCTTGCTGAAGTTTTAGCCTATGCCTGGTGATGAACTCTAAATGTTGGTTTTATAAATCCAGGCCTCCCACAGCTCAGAAGTCAGTGGCAAATACTGGTCCGAAAAATCAAACTGCCAAAGCAGGAGGCAAGAAAGCAGTAAACAAGGATCCTAAGCAAGGAAGTATTATGTCATTCTTCAAGAAGGCCTAAGGTGTTTTTTCAAATATCCTTGCAGTTAAATGATTCTTATGAAATCAAGGTTCCTTCGGGCAATGAAGGTTTTTGAGTTGCTTAAATCTTTGTTTTACCTTGGGTCTGGAGGGAGTGGCGGAATTTGGGTTTAGGGTACATTGCTCTTTACATCTTGTTATTTTCAGATGATGGAGACTGGATAGTGTTTGCTTTCCTTCTCTGCTGTCAACTTAAGGCTCCAAATGTAAATGGATATAACGGTTCCCTCGTGTCTGGTTACTCCTATTTTGTTTATTTCTTAGATTTTTTGGTCTTGATTATTTGCATACTTCTGATTTTGTACTAATGCAGAGCGCACATCTTCATGTTTTCTGTGTCAAATAAATATGTACATGTATGCAAAACCAAAAAGAAAAAACCAGAGGAAGAACTTGCCAATAGAAGGACTTAAGAATAGCCGGCAAAAATTGGTCTGAATCATGAATTGAAACTTTCAGAATTCGAGTTTCATAGTTACTGAATATGCATGTAACATAGTCTTGCTTAGTGCCTTGGATGATTCAAGTCGAAAGGCTTTGTATATTATGGATCAGTAGCTAATTCAACAACCATCCAAGTAAAAAGAAAAAGGAAAAAAGAAAAAAAGATCTCAATCGTCAGTCCTCTTTTCCGGTACAAACTTGAAAGAGGAACCCATACCCAAATCCGGGACACAAGTATCCCCGAGACTAGGGAAGCCACTTTTATGTATAAACTAGCCGTTTGCTTATACAATTATAACGGCTATGTCCAAGGTTGACAGTGTCATTTAACCAACAAACCTCTCTGTATAACACTCCACCCATTCCTTTTCTCCTTTCCTCTGCAACATAATCCTACTACCTTCGGAACTTTGTGAGTTATTTTCCTTATTTTCTTCATTTTTGCTTGAGAACATGGCTGATGCTGATACCAACAACAGCCCGGATGATGCGGTGATCAGAAACAGGGTCTTTATGTCGAAGTGAATGAGTCTGATAATGAAAGTGTTGGCCAAGGAAGTCATAGTGAAAGTTCTCACATGCCGAGTTTTCGATACTCTCACCAGAAAATGAGGCTAGTTTTGGCCGAGTACATTGCTTCAAGTGGGCAAGTTTTCACTTCTGCTCAGCATGTTAGATTTGAAAAGTTCATTCAAGAATATGTTCAGCCTGAATATTCTGGTGTGCCCCTTCACACTATAAGAAATGATTCAATGAGCTTGTTCAATGATATGAAAAGGGAACTGATTTGGGATCTTTCTAGTTTCGACGGTACGTTTTCTTTCAGTACTAATTACTGGAGAAGTGCCGATGAAAAACTTGGTTATGTTTGTGTTACTGCGCATTATATTAACTCTGCTTGGATGTTGCAAAGAAGAATCATTGCTTTTCGCATGCTCAAATATCCTCATGGTGATGATGTTATATTTCAGAGCATAATGGATATATAGGGAATATAAGATTGATGATAAGGTCTTCAATATTACTTTTGATGATGTCACTGGGAGTAATGCTATCATTGACATGTTTAAAAACACTTTGCAACCTAGTCGTGGAGGTCAATGTTCTTATATGTGGTGTTTATGCCGCATGGTTAATTCAATGGTGCAAGAAGAATTGATGGAGGCTCATATAGAGAAAATTAGGGGTGCTATTCTTTACATTGTTTCCCCTAACGCTAGGGAAGCAGAATTTTCTGCTTTATGCGAGTCTCATGGTTTGACATATAAATTTTTCGAGCTGAAACCTGATTTGAAGAATCATTGGGACTCTACTTTTCTCATGTTAGAATCTTGTGTCAAATACAGTGCTGCAATCAGTGAATTTTACAATGGCAAACATGATGGTAGCAATCTTTTATCCGAAAGAGATTGGGAATTAGTTTTGTTTTTATGAACTTTCTGAAAGTATTTCATTTCGTGGCACCCTCAAATTCGATGGTTTATTCTCCATCTGGTGGTACTGGTCTTGTGATTTTGAATTGTGTTAGAATGTGCTTTGACGAAAACAGAGGTCGGCAGTTCCAGAATTTACAGCAACTTATGACATAATGGAGTCGAAATTCGAAAGTTATTGGGTGTGCATGTTACCCAGCTTCTGTTTAGCTGCAGCAATGGGTCCTAGATTGAAAGGATGTCTAGATACGATTGTTACAGACAAGTCTGAATACTTGAGCATGCCATTGTTGAACATTGATGCTATTGAAGCTAGGTTACATGACCTCTACAAAGGTTATGAATCCAAATTTGCAGAAAAAGAAGATTCCACTTCTGATCCAATGCCTAGAAGAAAGAGATCTGATGATAGTGATGACATTGCTAATCAAATGTCTCTAGAAGGGAAGAGCCAATAGAGACCGATGGGCCGACTGAGATTCATAGAATCATAGATACTTGGCAGTTAGTCATACACCCTCTCTGACCAGGGTAGAGTTTGTGAACTTTGATTGTTTAGCTTGGTGGAAACAAAGAGCATGGTAATTTCCTGTGCTTTCAAAGATGGCAAGTGATCTACTAACGCCTACAGCGTTTTGCAATAGCACCCGAGTTTCTGTTCAGTATTACATGTAACCAGGTCCTGAACTATACGAGGAGCACACAACCTGAAGGAATGTTGGATTGCCTTTTCTGCATGAAGGATTGGGAAGATGCACGACTTCGAGCTCAGAAGTGGACGGATGATGACTTGGTCGAGGTCTTGTCCTTGCCATTTCTGCATGAAGGAATGGGAAGCACGACTTTGAGCTCAGAGCTGGAGGGATGATGGCATGGTCGTGGTCGAGTACTTTCCAGTTTCAGAGCAGTCTTGATTGATGAAGGATCGGAAGACGCATGAGAGATTGAGCTCAGAACTGGACAAATGATGATATCAGACTTACGCTATGAAGAATTTTCCGGAGACATTAAAGTTACTGGCCACCGATCAGCTTATGAACATCACAAAGTACCAAGATCTCTCTTTTGTTCTTGTAAACTTGGAGTCTTACTACTTGCCTGTGTTACTCTTTTCTATAAAGTACGAAGTCCGGAAGCTATTTATAAGTTGTAATCAGAACTTTGCTGTACGGGTTTGATACGTAAAAGAAGCAGACATGTTATTGTTGTACCACTATGTAGCCTGTACTTCTCTTCTCGACGTAGTAACTCTACAAGCTCTTTATTGGAAATTGTTATCAGAACTTGTTTTGCCATTTCAAGCAGTAAAAGAAGCAAACTTCGAATAGAAAGACTGTAAGGCAGTGACACACCTTCTTTTTAGTAGTGAGAGTAGGAATCAGTGAGATAGTGATAAATCCAGAAACTTACAGCAAACTAAGATCAAAGTGACTGGCATATGAGTTGCCAACTGTGTTAAAGATATGGAAGAGAATGAGTATAATGTACATATGATTTACATTCAATCTTGCAAACAAATTTTTCCATATCTTCAGCTCATGTTAACTCTCTCGAATCAAGTTGGTTGGCTCACTCAAAACATACTTGGGTAGTTCGTATTTTGCACCTGCAAGATAAACACCGAGAGCAATTTAAATAAGCGGGACAAAAATGAGGCAAATTGACCACTCATTCTATAATGGCGGAATAAGTTTTCTCCAACTCCCACAATGCACACATACCAAAACACCACGTTAACCTCTGTCAAGGCACACTTAAGACAAGGGGTTGAGTACTTCTAAATCAAATACAAGGTGAGATAACTCAATACCAAACAGAAAAAAAATAAAGAATCAAAATAGACATCACAAAGTACTGATACTATGAGCCTTGAGCACCACAAATGATAGCAGCTATGAACATTTATGGCTTTGGTATAAGAAAAGAATGATATTGTGCATATTATAAAGTACCTCTTTCGTCATAGCAAATTGTCAAATCAGCACTCTGAACAATAACCCCAGCACTGTCAACAATGGCTTGTGCTAGACTTAGATCTGCCTCGGCAGCAGCTCGAAGAGCATCCCAAATCTCTGTTGACAAGGATGAGTAAAATTAATATTTCAGACATCAAATACCACAAACAATCCGATCATTGTAAATTTAAAAAAAATAGGCTCAGTAGCAAGCAAAAGTCAACCAAGAGCTTGACCACAAGAATTCTACTGCTTTAATTCACTTTTATAACAAGTGAAGAACAACTACTTAAACATATAGGCAAAAAAACTGAAAAGACTTGGATGTTTTGCAACATTTTTCAATTGTCTCATTAAACTTCATGTGATAATATGGTGACTTTTCACCATCCCTGAAGAACGTAATGCAGTCAACTAAGTACCATTAGTTACTTAGACAAGAACCATAATCCCATTTCTTGTGGTCGTATTTAGCAAATTACTTTCAATCATTGGGATTGATATAATATCTATTGCTATGTAATAATGACAATAAGCCATTATGTCTTTTCCAAGCAACCTAAACACTTTTGACCTTTTGTAGTACACAGTCTGAACAATGAGCGCCGTGTTGGTGCAGCCAATAGCTGCCATTGCATTCACATAGTGTAATTATCTTTATTCCCTATCATTGAGCCTCTCAAATTACTACCTCTCATTTGTCTTGACCTCATCCACTCATTCAAGCTACTTTACACTAACAACACTCTGAAGGACACAAACAAACAGCATCTATGTGACTAACACATTTCATTGGTATGAACTAGTTCCACATAATAAAATTGATCTTCCACAGAATCTCCAAACTTAAGTTCAAATTTAACTTCTTTCACCCAGATTATATTATCATATCATTACTGGTTCTTCAATCTATCCACTTAATCAACTGACTCGTGTGTACATACATGCATTTAAACCCATAATCGAACCATCCAATAAGATTTTCCTTTCTTGTCCTCTCGTTCCTAAATCCATCTTTCTTCATCATTACAAGGTCTTAACCCCCACATCTAATACTCATCTCTCAAAACAAAAAAATACTTTGAGATTCAACAAATGACAATCCAATGAATTGCAAGTGCAAGAAAAGAAGAAATAGAACTGTCAGCTTCAAACCCAATCCTCATACAACTTATTTCATTCATTAATACAATTGGAATGAAAACTAAGAGTCTCCAACTCAGTATGTGGATAGTGGATTGAACTCAAACAACTGAAAGGAAACCATTCCAAACCAACAACTTTGATAATTTGAGGTGACCAGAAAACTATTAAAGCACTTCTGAATAGTTTAATATAGTCTGTGTGAGTCAATCTTCATCTGAGCAGAGCATATATTTGCCACTCTCATAAAGTTTTTGTCTATATAGTCAAGCTCAGTAATCAGAACTAAACTCATTCATAATGGTTCTCAAAGTGAAGCTATTTGGTTGTTTCAGATGAAAATCAGAATGTTGCATCAAAAGATCTCTGCCTTGCATCGACTGCAATTTGATATATAAACCTATTCTGTTATACCTTTGCTTGGTTGCCAACCTTGATTTTCTTATAGTGTTAACAAATATGGAAGAGATTTCTGTATAGAAAAACTTTATGAACTTAAACAAAGTAAATATATAAAACACTTAATTATAAACATTCGCAGATATCAAAGGAAAATCTCTGTCATTATTTTATCACCTTATATAGACTCATGGAATATTACCTTTCCTGCCACCATAGTGAGGAGCCGTGTCCCAAAACTCTTCACGCAACTGCAAGAGTTGAGTCTTTGTTAGTGGCTGGGGATGCTTCCAAGGTTTTGGCTTCCGTATCTTTTTCAAAGCTCCTGTTCAATTTGAAAGTTGTAGTTATTGCTCTAAATAAACCAGTGCCTTTAAACTCAACCTTCCAACAGCCTTTTCAGGGATAAATAATGAAGGGTTTACTGTTTCAGTGATTGTGAAAACAAATATTTCATCAAACTGTAGCGCATAAAAATATGTTTTTCTTTCATAATGCTACTTGCGTTATCAGGTGCACAACAACTACTTACCTAGTATAACTACAATGCAGGGCGAAGAACTAGGCTAGAAAGGTAAGTCATAATTTGGAGAATTACATGCAATGCCTTCCGACTAAATACGCAGTTAATAGTACCATAACCTGTCTAACAGTCACAAGGGCTACTCCCATCGAGTACTCTTTCACAACAAACTAAAAATATCACCTGTGCATCTCATTTCATAACTATCACAACAGCAAGCACACATCACACATTCTCTCCACAATTAAACTCATGAACTCATCTCAAGCTTTCACTATCGATCACACAGGCTGGAAACTAGTACCAATCGGCACGCATCGACATTAAGATCATAAAGAAAACAGCACTAAAGAACTGCCTGAATCAAACAATTCCCAGGCTGATGATCAATGTACACATTTCGCCCTAAATCGAAACCTAATCCTCGCAATGCCACTCCCTCACCCTTCCAAAAATTCTCAAACTGATACAAATCCCCTACCTTTTCCACTAAAATCAAAACCATCAGCAAAACCCTAAACCAATTCCGGCAAAGCACACACCTAGACCTCATCACTTTGACTCATCCGACCTCAGTCAAGCTCAAAACTCTCATCAAACGACTCCATTTCCAAAACTGAAACCGAAACGAGAAATTAAACCGGAAAGAGCGAGAATTGAGGAGTGAACTCACCGTCTTCTTTGCTCTGCGACGATCCGGTGCAGCCCATTTTCGTAGCGAGACGACCCGAATTTGAGAGCTCCGGGAGGAGTCCAAAGAAAGCAGCTTTTTTCAGCTTCAGCTTCAGCTTCGTCAAGACGACCCGACCCGACCCGAGCTCCGGTGAGAGAGTCGCTGCGGATATCTCGCGGTGGAGAGAGAGAGAGAGAGAGAGAGAGAGAGAGAGAGAGAGT